>NW_026000185.1:15404906-15501037 GCF_001458135.2 Marmota marmota marmota | reverse complement strand
AAAAAAAAAAAATATATATATATATATATATATATATATATATATATATACACACACACAGAATAATACAACAAAACACCCATGTACTCCATGTATCTAGAATTCAACTTAAGAAATAAGACATCACAGATACAACTGATGGGTCCCTCCCTAGCCTTCAGCCTCTCTCCTTCCCCACAAGTGTCTCTGAATTTGGTGTTAACCATTCTCAGGCACACTTTTAAACTTACCTTATACATAGACTTGTTCTGCATGTGCTTAAAATTAATTTAGCTAGTATTTATTCATGTCCTTGGTATCCTACTATACACATTCTTTTGCAACTCAGGCTTTCATAACTCTACGCTGTTTTTGAGATCTCACCATGTTGGTACAGGATGATTTCCATTTCATAAGTTGATTTTTTAAAAGACAGGATCAGTATATAATATTTATGCACCTACTGTTTATGTTTGGACACCTGGACGGTGATTTTGCTATGACCAGACATTAGAAGATGAGCTATGCATGCGTGACCCTGGCAATGTGCCTGTGCTCAAGCCCTGCTAAGCACGCTCATGTGCAGACTGCGTGTGCAGGTACAGGTCTGAGTGTGTGGGTGTGCTTTGTGGTAGGTCTGACTGTAACCAGGCAAACATTTACTCCTTCCCCACCCTCCATCTCCACAGGAGATTACTTCCTGCCCCTCCAGGTGGGGCTTAGTCATGTGAATTGCCTTAGGGGTTAGAATGTGGCAGAAGAGAGCATGCCAATGTCCAGCCTGGGCCTTAAGAATGATTGTACTTTTCCACTCCTTTTTCTGGAATGTCAGACCTGTACCATGAGGAGAGGGCCCCAAAGACAGGGTTCCACAGAGGGCTGCCCCAGGGACCCACAGACCAAATGCTATCATTGCATGCCAGTGAGACCATGAGGCTCTATATGCAGCAAAAGGTGACTGATTTGTGCTTGTTTTGCACATATCTTGGCCTAAACTATCTAAAGCTTGGATAGTTACTTTAGTGACTTTCCTAGCAGAGTGCTGGGCTCAGTGATCTGGTTTTGGATTAATGGTGTTCACGTATGTGATTGCACACCCTGGACACCATGCGCATGTGCATATGGCACTGGAAGGAACAAGACCTTGAATGGGCATGCGCATGAAATGACAGATAGCATGACCATAGCAGGTCCTGTGCGGCACACATTTGCCTGGAGGGCCATG
The DNA here is from genome assembly GCF_001458135.2 of Marmota marmota marmota. NCBI lineage: Eukaryota > Metazoa > Chordata > Mammalia > Rodentia > Sciuridae > Marmota > Marmota marmota. Next base: position 15,499,833 of record NW_026000185.1, on the reverse strand, counting down.
GAAAGGACCAGAGGTCATTCAGCTGCCACCTCACTCCCTTTCCCTGAACTCTGGGCATCTCAGAATGAAACGAGAAACATCTAACCTCTTTGTAGCAAAAAAAAAAAGAACCTTCCCGAACCACAGAGGGTGCAAACCCAGTGAGGTATCCCCTTCAAACTCCTTCGACCTTCTTAAATTCTTCAAATGAAGCACAGAGGTACCTTTCTAGCAATAGGGCGTAATTCATCTCCTGAGAAAAGTACTAGAAAAGGTCCCAAGTCCTTTGTAGTCTCAGCCGTCCAGTTCTGAGGAAGCCTAAAAAGAAATGATAAGCAGCAAAATGAAACACCACATTGTGGTAGACGTCCATTGTGGACGTCCATCATGGACATCCTTGTACCCAGCATCCTTTACTTTCAAGAACAGACCCGTCCTTAATGCCCAGAGAGGCTGTCAATCACACGGTCCCACTTCACTGACCAAATAAATAAATAAATAAAGGGCATGTGATACAGACTGACCAATCATCCCTTGAAATTTTGAAGAACCTAACAGAGTGGCTCTCTCTTTTCTGGAATCACTCCTAGTAAAGAGGATACTGGAGGCCAATTACCAAATAGAGAAAATAAGGGCCATACCAAGGAATGGCAAGCTGAGGAATGGGAGGAACAGATTCCAATCCAGTCGTGCCTGAAGTCCACCCCTAGACTTTCTCATTACATTCTATTTCTGAACTCAACAAATTCCCACTTTTTTTAGTTTGAATTGAATCATTGAGTTTCTGTCACTTATATCACCATGTGTCCTTCCTCCCCCTTCTCAAAGAAGAGTAATGATATTGTTGTTCTTTTCAAATTATTGTAACCGCCTCTTTTGTTCTTATGGTGCTAGAGATTGAACCCAGTGCTTTGTGCACGCTAGACAAGTGCTCTACCACTGAGCTATAACCACAGGTCACGAAAGAGTTTTATCTTACAGCAAGAAAAACATTTCTTTTGAATTTGGCAGGATAACTGAAAAGACCCAGAATCTACTATTGTTCTCAAAGAGGCGAAAATGTCTACCATGAAGTGTGCTACTTTATATCTAAGGAGATCTACCCAATTAGCAGTGAGGGTCCCTCTAGCATCAAGGCTAAACACCTGTCAATGAGTCCCCACCCCTATTTCTTTGATAAAAATATCCCACTAGGGGCTGGGGATACAGCTCAGTTGGTAGAGTGCTTGCCTCACATGCACAAGGCCCTGAGTTCAAACCCCAGCACCACAGAAAAAAATAAAAATATTATCCCATTAGACCATAAGCCCCATGAAAGCAAGACCTGCACCTGTCCTAATAGCAGCTATTCCCTTAGTCCTGGTAGTAAAACGGTGGTCACAGCACTTGCGTGCCCCGCACTATTGGAAGTTCTATAACTATATTAACTCACTTCATCATCACAACCACCGTACAGGGACTATAACTATCCCCATTCTACAAATGTGAAAATTAAACTGCAGAGAAATGAGGTTTTCTCAGGCCACACGAACAGTATATGGTAGAAGCAAAATTTTAACAAATATTCTGGCTCCTGAGTCCTTGGTGTTAAACTCTACACAACAGTACAATACCCACGACACAATTACTCAAACAAGCATTCGTCATCTCAGCATTGACTGACAGCTGCATCCCACTCAAATGTCTGACCTCCCTCAGAAACTCTCTACAGGAAAGCAGAGCTCTGTTTTCCTCCAGGGAGTTCTTACATACCTGGAGGTGATGGTAATTATTATTATTACAAAAATAACAATACTGTGGAGAAATAGGAACTCTCTTTCATCTCTTTCATTGAATGCAAAATGGTATAGCCACTTTGAAAGATAGTTTGATGGTTTCCTACAAAATTAACAATATGATCCAGCAATTACACACTTTAGTATTTACCCAAAGGAGCTGAAAACTTGTTTACACACACACACACACACACATACACACACACCACACAATCTGCACATGAATGTTTATAGCAGCTCTGTTTATAATGGCCAATATTCAGAAGCAGCCAAGATGCCCTTCAGTAGTCAAATGGATAAATAAACTGTGGCGCATCCAGACAATGGAATATAATTCAGTGCTAAAAAGAAACGAGCTGCCAGGCCATGAAAAGACATGGAGGAGCCTTAACTGCATGTTATTAAGTGAAAGAAGCCAATCTGGATAGGCCATATGATTCAACTATATGACATTCTGGAAAAGCCATCAGTGATGACCAGGAAGGAGGGGAAGGAAGGAATGAGTAGGTGGAACAGAGGATTTTCAGGACCATGAAAACACTCTGTGTGATACTATCATGGTAAATACATGTCATTATACATTAGTCCAAACCCAGGGAATGCCCAACCCCAAGAATGAGCCCTAATGTATCTGTGGATATTGGTGTTAGTGACAACATTGTGATGTCTACGTGAATTCTTCAACTGTAATAAATGTGCAGCTCCAAATGGAGATATTAACAAAGGGGAAGCTACAGGGCTGTATAAGTGATGTATAAGAAATCTCCATACCTTCCTCTCAATTTTGCTGTAAACCTAAAACTACTCTTTAAAATATGTCTTTAAAGCTGGACGCGGTAACGCACACCTATAATCCCGATGGCTTGGGAGGCGGAAGCAGGAGGATCACAAATTCAAAGCTAGCCTCAGCACCTTAGCAAGGCCCTAAGCCACTCAGTGAGACCCTGTCTCTAAATAAAAATATTTTTTAAAAGGGCTGGGGGTGTGGCTTAATGGTTGAGCACCCCCGGATTCAATCCCCAGTACCCCCCCCCAAAAAAAATAGTCTTTAAAATCATGATACCAACATCTTGCCTTTTCAAGGGCCATCTTTTCAAAACTGTCCCTTCCACATGCCAAGCTGAGTCAGTGACACCCAGGCAAGTCTGCAGGGTGGTTACAATTGTTCCCGCTTCATAGGGACCCCAAAGCCAAAGGAAGAAATGTCACACTTCCAGAACTATCCTAATAGCACATCTGACCTCATCCTAACTAGAACCTTTCTCCTTTGAGAGGCAAGATTGGTGTCCCTTCACCCAGAACAACCTTCTCCCCAAAGCCCAGCCCCTGCCCCTCTCACCCGCACTGTTCCAGCAGCCTGAGCCTCACCGCGGCCTTCTGCTCAGGGTTGAGGTCTGGGCAGTCTCTGAGGCCCTGCAGAGCAGCAGCCCAGGCCCTGGGGGAGATGCCTCTTTCAATGATGGTCGCTGGCAAATGACACAACAGATTCCCCACGATGTCCACAGTGTACTCATCAGCAATGGAATCATCCTGAAAGCAACCAGTGGAACTCCTGGGAGATCCAGCAGGGCTCAAGGTCATGATCCCTGAAAAATACTCCCAGTTCCAAACCTCTTCAAGATTCCAGGATGAATCATCCACTCTGCCATGGACCTCCAAAGATGGAGCAGGACCTGATTTCCCCCCAGGGAGGCAGTCTCAGAAGTCTGGGAAACCCCAGCATGGTGCCTCCTGAGCACTCAGCAAGTGAGGGCTGTTGTCATTGTTACTGCTCAGTCCAACAAACAGTATACTAATAGTATATAACAAGAAAATCAGTACTCCAAAGCTTGTATGGCACTTGAATGCTTTCCAAGCTCCTCCTCAAAATGATAAAAATAGCTAACATTTATTACGCATATACTATGTGCTAGGCACTGTTCTAAACATCTACAAATTTTAATCCATTTCACTTTCATAATAACTATAAGAGAAAAGCACTAACATGGCCCATATTTTAAACATAAAGAAACTGTCAGTTTTGGTCTTAGGCCCTGTGCATTCAATAGTTCAGTGCCCACAATTCACAATAGCCAAGCTATGGAACTAAGCTACATGCCCTTGACAGACGAATGGATAAAGAAAATGTGGTACATATACACCATGGAGTACTATTGAGCCACAAAGAAGAATGATATTATGGTATATGCCTGGTAAATGGATGGAATTGGAGACTATCATGCTAAGTGAAATAAGCCAATCCCAAAAAGTCAAAGGTCCAATGTTTTCACTATTATGCAGAAGCTAATCCAAAATAAGGAAGAATAAAAAAAATAGAAGAAAGATAAGGGGAATGAAGGGAAAGGAGGAAGGATGAGGTATAGAAATTTAAAATTTCATATATATATATGAATATACCACAGCGAACCTCACCTTCACGTACATCCACAAGACTATAATTTTAAAAAAAAACTAAATAAATAGCAGATTAGTAAAGGGAAGGGAACAGGGGAGGGAGGACAGGAGGGAAAGAGAAAGTACTGGGGACTGAATTAGAACAAATTATATTCCATACTTTTATAAATATGTCAAAATGAATTTTAATGTGGGCTGGGGATGTGGCTCAAGCGGTAACGCGCTTGCCTGGCATGCGTGCGGCCCGGGTTCGATCCTCAGCACCACATACAAACAAAGATGTTGTGTCCCCCGAAAACTAAAAAATAAATATTAAAATATTCTCTCTCTCTCTCTCTCTCTCTCTCAAAAATGAATCTTAATGTTATGTATAACTAAAAAGAATCAATAAAAATTCTAAAATAAAAAAATGCAGTGCCCATTTCATACCCTTCCATTTCATACCCTTCAGAAAGCCCTGAGAGATGTGCTATTATACCCACCTTACAGATGAGGAAACCAAGGTTCAGGGAGGGGAAGTGATATGCCTAAACCAATAGGTGGCAGAGGCATGTCTAGAACCCAAACTCTGTAGACTCTGCTTTTCCCAATCCTCCAGTGTGGCCTCCCTTCATTCAGGCCCTGGGACAGGTGTCTCCAGAACCATTCACCAAGATTGTTCCAACCAGCAACTGTGTTCTCCCAGAGTCAGCTCTGGGACCCACAATCCGACTTCCAGCCATCACAGGAGGCTCAAGAACCCAGCCAGATCCCCACGAGGCCTTCCCAAGATGACCACAGACACCCAGAAAAGGGGGACACCAGTGAAGTGTGACCCAGAAAGGTTCCTCACCAGGCACTGTTGTACTTTCCTGAGCACCAAATCCCTTTTGTGGGAATCTGAAACCAGGGAGTCCAGTCGACTCTTGCCCAGGCTGATCAGAAAGGGCGCACACCGGGAGGCTGGGACAGAAGCCAGGAAGCGGGCCCTGGAGAGAGATGGGGAGAACCAGAAGAGGAAAACAGTGGCTGCCCTGCATTTGCTCCTGAAATTGGTGTCCACGTGCCCTATAGCTCATCACGGGGATGCTCTTTAATGTCTGTCTTTTCCAGTGATGCTGTGTGGCTCCCTGGGGCAGGTAGCTCCTACCCATCATGCACCTCTTCTAGGGCGGAGTAGGGGGTAAAGCTCCCATCATGCTCTTCTTCTAGGGGTGGGAAAACAGACCTCTAATCATGTACCTCTTCTAGTGGAGGGTGGGGCACACTTCCCATCATGCTTCTCTTCTAGGGGTGGGGGAAACAGACTTCCCATCATGCCTCTCTTCTAGGGGTGGGAAACAGACTTCCCATCATGCCTCTCTTCTATTCCCCATCAACACTGATCAGAGAATGGATTCTCCATAAATATTTATTGAATGAAAGACTGGCTGAGAGGAAATGAAGAGAAAGGAAAAAGTAAGAGACAGAGAAGGGATAGAATATAATAGAAAGTAAGGAATACAGACAAGAGAGAATGGAAAGAGAGAAATGGCCCCCATCCTATCATCTCCTCCCTTGAGCCCTTGACCATAGATCAGGGGAAAATCGCAGTTGTTAGAATGATTTATAGCTCACCAAATCTCAATCATACTCAATAAAATACTTTTCCTTAATATATCATTTCTCTCATTAAAGAAAAATTTAAAATTTCCCTGTAACCAGGGAAAGATGAAAAAAAGACCCAACATCTTCCTCCCAACATCTTCCTCCTCCTCTGGGCCACCCCAGGATCCTTTTCCCTTTATTCCCAACCTGTCATTGCTATATCCTTAATATTATTCCAATCTGTTCTTGTCTTTCCACCCTGCAATCCTCTTTATTTCTTTATTTATTCATTCATTCATTCAGCAGTATCTACAGAGCATACTGCATGCCAGGCACTATCACTGGTCACTAGATATAGCAGTGAACTTCATGATGCTTAGTTCTAGGTGAGGGCAGAAACACAGGAACCAAACAGGTTTAACAGAAAGAAAACAAGTCATTTCAGCTAGTGATTAAATATAAGAAGGAAATATGGTGGCTCTATAATATAGAGAACAATGGTGGGGAGGCAGAGAGCCCCTGCTGGAGCCAGGGTGGAGATGTAGGGGAGTCAGCTACGTGCAGATCTGCATGACTGAAATAACCTTCTACTGCCTTCCTCCTGCCACTCAGGCCCGTGTTCCACCCTGAGTGATAGTGATGATCTTTCTGAAGCATAAATCTGGTGGCTGCTCCCAGAATACAAATGAAACACAAAAGAGGTCATACAAAGTCCTCCATATTCTGACGCCCCTTGCTTTTCTACCTTCTCTCTCCGCCTGCTCTGCAGCTATGCACACCATGTGTTCCTTGAAGTGCCTTGTAGCCTCACCCGCACTGGACAGGACATCCCTGTGCCCGTGTCTGGAGTGTCTGTCTGAAACTTTCTCACCCAGCTGACCCCCCTCCAAGTTCAGCTTGCGACTGTCTAGCACCTGCTTGAACCCAGGACTGTGGTCAACTGAACTGCAGGGCTAATGCTATGTCAGCTTCTGTTTATTGCTTGCTTGCTGACTGGAAAATTCCAGTCCTGCCTAGAGCCCACAGGTCCCACTTACCAATGTTTTAACTTCTGTGATTGGCTAGCTTACATGACGATAAGCAAGTCACTGAGTTATGGTTTTTGTGCTTATATTCTCTTCAGATAAACCAGGAAGCTGCTGTCTTCCCACAGAGCCTGAGTCTCTGGGGTGGGTGTCAGTCCCTGGCTAGGTAAATAAAGCTCTCTTTTGATTTGAAATTCCGACTTAGAGTCCTTTCTGAGGCATCTCCCCATAATACTAACAACACCTGGCTTTCTTGGGAAACTATCCCTTTCATTCTAAGTCCTTGTGATTCGCTCCCAGTTCAAGGGACCATTAAGTCAACCAGTTCAAGCCTGGTTGATTTAAGGAGAACAATTGTCCCTAATAAGTCCAATGAGAGTCAAACCCAAGACTTTTATTGAGAATGATGGGAATAGAAAGTAGTTCTCTTTTCCCCAACAATGAGCCAGGAAAATGTAACTTTGAACCTTCCAGGGGCTGCAGAAGAGAAAGAACTTGCCTGACAGTTAACAGAGGAAAACTGAACCAAGAGACAGATGACATCATTTGAGCCTTTAGATTCAGCCATGCCTGAAGTCCATCTCTATAATTTTCAGTTGCCTGAACTAAAAATTCCCTGTTATCACCTGAGTCAATTTGAGTTAGGTTCTGTCAATTTCAACCAAATATCAACTTAATATTATAATTGACTTCATATTTGTCTACTGCCCCCATAAGATTGTAAGCTCTTAGAAAGAGAGTATTTAGCTATCACTGAGAACCCGCACACAGTAAGTACTCAGTGTTAGGGGGGTTTTTTGGGGGGAGGGGGTAGGTATTAGGGATTGAACTCAGGGTCACTCAATTACTGAGCCACATCCCCAGTCCTTTTTGTATTTTGTTTAGAGACAGGGTCTCACAGAGTTGCTTAGCACTTCACTTTTGCTGAGGCTGGCTTTGAACTTGTGATCCTCCTGACTCAGACTCCCGACCTCCTGGGATTACAGGCGTGAGCCACCACACCTGGCAAACACTCAGTATTTTTTTGAATGAATGAGTACAACAACAGCAAAAGAAAGTAGAGGGAAATAACAAAGGAGAAGAGGAGAGAAACAGTGTCCAGACCATGTTTGAAAAGCAGGAAGCCCCCACTGCTTACAAGCCTAATTCCCCTGGGGCCTGGACATAGCTGTCAGGCCAGCCCAGATGAGACCTGCTTCACTGGTATTTATTCAGGCTTAAGATGCTTTCTCTTTGGTTTTTAAATAAAAGAAAAAGCATGAGCATCTGTCTAACATATCTGTGTGGGGCTCAGAGTTTAATTCCTGCTTCTCCAGGGCTTAGCTGTGAAAGACACTCTCCTTGCTCCCTCTGTTTCCTCAAGAAAACTCAGGGGGAGAGAGTCACTTGGACCCAGGTGATTCCCCCCACCCACCCATCTTACTGCTGAGCCAGAAAGAGTAGGAGCCGTGGTCACTTACGGGAGTGCAGCCAACAGGAAAGGCGGCATGGATGGCCGCGAAACTTCCCAGTACTTCCACGCCAGACAATTAACCTGAAAGATCAGTGGTTCAGGAATTTGATCCAATAATAATAAGAGCAAACACAGATGGCCCAGTCTGTGTGCTGGGCACCATTCTAAGTGCTGTATCCACGTCCACTTAGGTAATGGAGGACCCTACAATGCAGACACCATTATTGTGCCCATGTTATGGATGAGGAAACTGCGGTGAACACAAACACTTAAGTGTAAGAACACACCCTTCACAGTTCTTGGTATAATTGCAAAGTGAGCTATGACCTTAAGGTCCTTCAGTAGGGAGTTGGCTAAATACATTTTGGTATGTTCAGATAATAGAATTCTATTATATGTATTATAATATATAACATACGTACACATATTATATGATTTCTACGCATGTATGTACACAAACATATATGTACACATACCTATAGAATAGTATGGATAATATATGCTAATTTGTTTTTCATATTACAAACAAATATGCTTAATACACTTTTAAAAAAAAAACTCTCAAAATCAATGTGCAAGTTTTTTTTTTTTTTCCTGTACTTACCTGTGGTTTCTCACCTCAGTCTATTGACATGTTAGACCATGTACCTCTTGGTTGTGGGGGCTGTGCCCTGCAGGGTGTTCAGCCGGATCCTTGGCCTCCACCCCCTATATGCCAGGAGAATCCCACCTCCCCAGCTGTGATAGCCAAAAGTGCCTCCAGATATGGCCACAAGGGCCTTGGGGGCAGAATAGCACCCTATCCTGAACCACTCCTCTCAGGCAAATTGGGAGAATTTTACTTCCTCTGTATTGTTTATATTTCATAAAATAATTTTCAACAAAAATATAAACAATAAGGGCAAATTTTCTAATTAACTGGCATTTGAAGGTCCTGGATGCTGGGATAAGTAGCATCTCATTGGGCAACTGCTGGGACATCTTGGGGCTTCCTGACATCTCCACCCATTTCCTCATGGCTTCCCTGTCTGAGCAAGACTTTCAGTATGGTTTGATGGTTCTCACCAAGAATAATTAGAAAGGCAGATTCTCAGGCTTCACCCAAGACCTGTGATATAGTTAACTCTAGGAGTGACTCCCAATCTTTTGTGTGTGTGTGTGTGTGTGGAGCTGTAGATGGATCCCAGGGCCTTGCATGCGAGGCACATGCTCCACTAATGAGCCACACCCCTGCGCCTCATCCGGGTTTTGACAAACCTTCGACGCAAAGTGGATACAAGCTCCTACGGATCCAAGCTCCCGTTTGAGAGCCACTGGTGGAATAAAGACTCTAAGGGCATGCCAGGGCTTCATTAAAACTTTGCATATTCCTCTAATGATCTCAGAGGATTATGCGCCAAGCTTCATGCTTCCCAATTCTGTAGGGAGAGAATGCACTGTTTGGAAATTTTTAATTTGGATATAAAACCCAAGGCCAGAGTTGAGAAGATGCTTTACATATTCACCGGCTGTCTCTCCTGGGACTCTCTGCAGCCAACAGTTTACACTCAAAGCCTACACTCTGTCCCCAAGGCCAGTTGCTACTAACTTAGCTACTGTGAAAAGTCAGTTACTGCCGTTAGTCTCCCCAAGGGGTTACAGAGTCTCCATGACCTTTTAGAAAATGAAAAAGAAAATACTCAGAGCATTATTTCCCTTTCATGGATCTCTCTGGAAAAGACAAGAATGTTAGATGAGGGATTGCCTCTGGTCCCACGAGGCCATGACCATGAACATACAAAAGCATCTATCTTCCAAACACATTTTAAGGTTCACATTTGAGTATGGATTAACCAACTAGAAACTTTGGGTTATTATTTGGAATTTTTTAAAAAGGAAACTGGAGAAAACCTGGCTCAAAATTTGTCACCAAGTCATTGTTTGCACCTGAAAAATTTTGGCATTAACATCTTTAGATGCCACCATCAATCTGTGTCCAGTGATTGGGGGATGGAGAGAGAATTAGAAGCAGAACCAATCTTCAGCAGTTACCTGATCCAGTGAAAGCAAGGAAAGGTTGTTCTCAAAATACTGGAAATGGGCCAGGAAGGAGTCGGCGCTCAGGTGATCAATGTGTGAACAGGTCATGCCTTTGATCAGCTGACCAGCACTAGAAACGAAACAGGGACATCGAGAAGAAGGAGCAAGAGAAGGCAGGTTCCAATAAATGTTGGCGAGGATGTGGGGAGAAAGGTACGCTCAGACATTGCTGGCGGGACTGCAAATTGGTGCAACCATTCAGGAAAGTAGCATCAATAGTTCTCAGAAAACTTGGAATGGAACCACCATTTGACCCAGCTATCCCACTCCTCACTTGATACCAGAGCACTTAAAAATCAGCCTACTACAGTGACACAGCCACATCAATGTTTATAGCAGCTCAATTCATAATAGCTAAGCTATGGAACCAACATAGGTGCCCTTCAACAGATGAATGAATTTTTAAAAATGTGGTACATATGCACAATGGAATATTACTCAGCCTTAAAGAAGAATTAAATCATGGCATTTGCCAGTAAATGGATGGAACTGGAGAATATCATGCTAAGTGAAATAAGCCAATCCCAAGAAAACAAAGGCTGAATGTTCTCTCTGATATGTGGGATGTTAACTCACATCAAGGGAGGGTAGAGAGAAGAAGAATAGAAATCCATCGGATTAGACATAGGGAAAGAAAGGGAAGGGAGGGGAGAGGAAACAGTTATGTCCTATTAATTCCAGGACATAGAATTTGGAAATTCTACGGGCATAGAATTAATAGGACATAACTTTCCTAGCCTTGTATTTGAATACTGCACCAGAGTAACTTCGCATCATGTTTAACCACAATATTAGGATCCCAGTTAGAATAAGTTTTACTCCACGTATGTATAATATGCCAAAATACATTCCACTGTCATTTATAATTTAAAAGGACTAAAAAAAAAAAAAGAAAGGCAGGTTCCATGTGACTCAAGCTACAGATGTCACTGTCCAACCTTCCTTCCTGGGAAAGTCAGCTCCTCAGCCGGAAGCTCCCAGGGGCTCCCAGCCCTGGGCTGAGCTGCGTCCCTACCTCAGGAGCTCCTCAGGCCTTTTGGTTGTCCTTGACAGGAGCTCGTACAGGAACAAGGCCTGAGGGAAGAGAGAGATTGACATCACTGATGGAGCCCAGTACTGCGAGGCCCTGAGGCCCTGTAGGGAAGGCACTCTGACCCATCGCACAGATGGGCAAAGGAGGCCCAACGGGTTGTTAATCCAGGACCATACAACTGCTAAGTGGCCAAGCAGGAATTTGAAAGGGTGTCAGAGTAATTCCAGAGCCTGTGCTTTAAAGGGTGAATCAGGAGCAGGGCTGGAGAATGACTTCCTGTGCAGAGGGAGGCCACAGACCTGTGGAGGACTCTCTGTGGCCTCTTTTGGCATGCCCACCTGCTAGTCCTGAGCACAGGGTATCCCAGAACAAAAGCAAATGAATAGACCAGCACCGTCTAGAAAGAGCCATCAATAAAGAACTGCAGGCGGCACACACTTGCCTGAAACCCTCCCCGATGAGCACTCCAGGAGAGCAACTCTGAGCAGGCAGGGGAGACATTTGTTTTAAGGAATGTAATTTTACAGAATACCTAACTCGCAGACAGGATCAAGTATGACATTTGTCTATTTTATAGACTCTGAAACTTTGAGCATAATTCCCCAAACAGAGTAAATTATGAGCTAGCATCAAATGAGGCTTCTGTGACACAGTAGCTAAGGATCTTAAAGTATCCTAAATGCCCAGGCAAAAGGAGCAGGGGGGGAGGAAAGTTCTGGGCTCTGTGTGTGTGTGTGGTCCCAGAGATTTCCAAGGGCACAAGGTCAGCTTCCGGGATTCTCCTACCATCCTCCCCATCTCAGGAAATAACAACTCCATCAACTTATTGCTGGGAAAAAAAGAAAAAGAAAAAAAAAATATATATATATATATATATATCTTGAAGTACCTGCAGCAGGATGTACTTTCCAAAATAGAATGAGTGGCCCTGGCCACTGAATTTGGCAGCTGTTGGATACATAGCAATTGGTCACCATAATATCATCCAAACATGTGAGCAAGATTCCCAGGACAGATGGGGATTTTTGTCTGTTTTATTCACTTCTGTACTCCCAGGGCTGTGAGCAGCACCCAGCATGTGCTCAATAAACCTTTCAGGAGTGAATGAGCAGGAAGTCAGAGAAAGTCCTACAGCTATACCTCAACCTCAATAGTGCCATCCTGCCCTCCTGGTCTCAGAGCTCACAGTATATAATAAACATACAATCTGCTAATATTTACAACCCATGCTTGTGAGCCGTGAGACGTGTGTCACTGATCCTTATGAGAAATCACCCACATTTTGCACATGGGAAGACTGAGGCCATGTAGGGAGAAGTAGTTTCCCCAAAGCTAATAAAATAAATGGGATCCAGATCTGGTCTCACTTCTTAACACTACACTATTCTGCCTCCAGGGTTGAATCCCACAGAAATAAATTGCTTTTTCCAAATTAAAGAATACTCCCACAAGATGGACAGTCAGAAATACAGGATCGAGCTGCAGGGATTGTGGCCATAACATGTTCTACTGCATGATCATAACAGGTTTTGATGCCAACTTTATTTATTTATTTATTTATTTTGCCCCAAAAGTGAGGCATAATCTTTATGGGAAGCTTTTTTAAGAAAGCGGTGCTGGTGTTATTGAGAAATCATTTATTACTAAATTGTCTTTGGTGCAAGATTTGGATGCACAGAATACTCATGAATAGACGGTAAAATGGAATAGGTCAAATCAACAAAGATAACGCATTAGTTGCTACTGATTGGTGCATGCCAGTTGAAATAGTACACTTTGAAAACTGACTACTGTGTTGCAAAGTTGGGGCTTACAAATTTTAATCCTGTGTCCAAAGATTCTGTGCCACTAACGCTGGTTTTGTTACCTGACTCACCAGCCTCAACACCACTTGTGCAAAATATGTTGACTGTCTGCAACTTTTGTGTGTTTAGTACTACGGGGCTTTAAACAAACCATGCAAGTCAATTTTTGGAAAACTACTGACAATATAATGCACTGAGAATTCAGGGTTTGTGGCTCACAGTGCACCGGAAGACAAATGTGCATCCATATGCCCCTGGTGGATACCCTGCTGCTCTGTTCACCTTTTAAGCAGCACAAGGAACAGAATTATATCGTGCAATGATTACATGATGAAAGGTTATAAATCAATTTGGGGGCTGAAAAAAATAAGGTATGACAATATTATATGGTGGTGACGATTATGTGGTGAAATATGGTACCTGGCTCCTTCGAAGCTCCTTCTCCTTCAGGATTGAAGAGTTGAATTGGGATTCCCTCCGTAAATCAAAGAGAGACACTTCCTTAAAGAAAGTCCCTTGTATCTCCACAATGCCTGAAGTGGTGTCGTCTACTTTAATCATCTGCCCAAAGTGAGAAGACAGAGGAATGATCTGATAAGAAGTGCCTGAGATTTGGGTACGAACTAGATATGGCTTCGTGGGCAAAAAAAAAAAAAATCCATGGGATCTGCTAGCAACCCTATGAAGTAGGGACTTTCATTATTCCCATTTACAGGTAGGAAGACGGAGGCTTAGAAGTGATTGGTGGAAAGTGGGTAAGTGAGATTCAAGTCCAAGTTGGGGTTATTCCAGAATCCACTCTTTATTTTAACCAGGCATGCTACTGCTATCTGCAAGGGGGAGGGGTTTCTTAACAGATTTTGCAACTGGATGTGAAGGTCTTTAGTGCAAGATGAAAACCCAGAAAACCCCTCTGGAGACCTCCTTCAATTGAGAAAGGCATAACAACTTGACTTTGGACCATGGAAAAGGCTTTCAGAAGCACTCTGAACTTCAGGCATCGTTTTTAGGCTTGGAAAACCAATTTTTAAACACATTAATAGATCAAGAAACCTGGCTTTTAAAATGTTTTCTGGATTAGACAGGCTAGGGAGAGCAAGGGTCTGGAGAGAACTATGGCGTGGCCAGCAGAGCCCTTCTAGGAAGGAGGGAGGACAGCCATCAGGAGAAGGCATCTTCTGGGCTCAGAACTACCCTGGACACCAGTGAATGAGATAATCTCAGCCCTGAAGGGAGGGTCTAGAGTCACAACCCACTCGCAAAACCCCAAAACCACATCCTCTGTGAGCCACCCAACAGGGGAGCAGCCACCTGTCTTCACCTCACCTTGTTCAGGACACCTTGCTGCTGGGCAGGCGACAAATCAGACAGGTGCTGGGAGATGGTGCTTCTCAGGACCTGCAGGAGGTCTTTGCGGTCCATGCTGTAGAAGTCCTGGGTGGCAACCCCTGCCAGCAGCACACCCATCTGGCTGACATTGTAGAAGGACAGCACCTGGTAGGGGACCCGCCACCAGGGTGAGGTGCCACTCTGGCCTCTCCTCTCCCAGATGCTCACCCACCCCTTCTGCATGCCAGGTATGAATGGGCAACCCCATGGGACGCACGGCGAGCAAGACAGACGCTGTGATCAGAGACTGCCCCCCTATCTAACCAGAAAGAGTATCAACTATCCAAACCCAAGGCAGCTGGAGTGGCCCACACCTGCAAACCCAGCAACTTAGGAGGCTGCAGCAGGAGGATCGCAGGTTCGAAGCCAGCCTCAGCAACTTAGCAAGACCCAGTCTCAAAATAAAAATTTAAAAAGCTCAGTGGTAAAGAGCCTCTGGGTTCAGTCCCCAGTACCACAAAAAATTTAATTAGTTAGTTAATTTAAAAAAAAAAAATACGAGGCACATGATCAGGGCTACACTAGGGGAATTACTATGCTGTTTAAGCGCATGGAACAAATAAATGGCCTATGAGTGTGTGTTTAATTTGAACTAATTGACAACATTTAAAAATTGTTTTTTTTAGTTAAATTTATAGGAAGAACTCCCATATGCATACAGATTTGAACTCCTGGATTTTTTTTTTTTAAACAAAACAATCTGAACATAGACAATACAGGGCTCACATTCTACCTGGGCACAATTATCAAGGGCAGAGGATCAGCCTCCCCCGAGGCAGGAGTTCTCAGTGTTACCCAGTCCCCGCCCCCACTCACAGGAGCTGGAGACCATTCACTTGTCACTGGACAGGCATCTGCCTTGCCAAATCCCCATACTAGTCAATCTCTGTGCAGACGCTTTGAGTGGGAATAAAAAATTTTCAGGATACAAGTCCAGTGTTTGATGGGAAATATGATGGACCTACCCATCCTACCAGAAATCATGCGTGCCTCCTCCCCTCCTTTCCAGCAAGCCTAGCAAATGGTTTTCCAAATAATCAGAGACATACCTTTTTCCTTCAGTTATTCTCTGTGGAGAGGAGAGTTTCTTACTGTCTCCAAAGAAAGTAAAACCTTTCAAGTTCTCTAAAAGTCTCTGGAGTCTGAAGCCCTTTCAACTGGACCCAGCACAGGGAGACTAGTTACTCCTACCCAACCCCCAAAAAAGTTCCATTTGTGAAGTGAGGTCCGAGTACTGTAGACATACAAGCACAGCCATGTTTAGAGCAGTCCAATTCACAACAACCCTACTATGGAGCCAGCCTAGGTGTCCATCATTGGATGAATGGATAGAGAAAATGTGGTCTATATACACCGTGGAGTTTTATTCAGGGATAAAGAAGAATGAAATTGTATCATTTGCAGGAAAATGGATGGAACTTGAGAAACTTAAGTGAAGTAAGCCAAACTCAGAAAGTCAAGGGTTATATGTTTTCTTTCATATGTGGGAAACTAGAGAGGAAAGGAAAAGAAAGATGGAGGGTGGATCTCATGAAAATGGAAGGGAGATCAGTAGCAGAAAAGGACCAGAGAGAGGGAGGAGGGGAGAGAAGGGAGAAATCCTGGAGAATCATATTGGCCAAATTATAGTTATGCTGTGTGCACATACAAATGTGTAACGATGAATCCCACCATTATGTGTAACTATAATGCATCAAAAAAATGTGGGGGAAAAAAAACATCCATTTTCCATCCCCAGCTAGAGCATGGCTAAGACTTCCTGCCCTGACCGCCCTTCTCTGCAGCCCAAAGCTAGAATAAAATAACTTCATCCCCGATCCCAGGATGAGGACCAACAACTCAGTGATCACTAACTCACAGAGTTCATGCTCCATTATGTCACCTGATGCTCAAACATCTGTATGTGGGTCACATCACATAACATTTGCAGCAATGAGGTGGGGTAGGCTCTACTTTATCCCCATTTTAGAAGTAAAGAAACTGAGGCAAGGCAAAGTTAAGCAACTGCCCAATGTCACACTGTTTGTTAGTAAGGGGCACAGTGAGGATTCCGCCCTAGGGAGACCTCCTGAGTATTCTCACGGATTGATTATTCCTGCTGTGTATACATAACTGGCTGTTATAGGCAGAATGAGTCCCCACAAAATTCATATGTTGAAGCCATTACCCCCAACGGGATGGTATTGAGTGGTTGGGCCTTGGGTGGTAACTAGGATTAGATGAGATAGAGTTAGGTGGGGCCCTGAACCAATGGGATTAGTGCCCTTATAGAAAGGATGCCAGAGCGCTAGGGGTGTAGCTCAGTGGTAGAGCACCTGCCTAGCATGTGTGAGGCCCTGGGTTCATTCCCAATACCACCAAAAAAAAAAAAAAAAAAAACAAGGTACACAGAGAGCTTGCTGTCATGGAACTCATGTGAGCACATGACAAGATGGCAGCTACCCACAAGCCAAGAGAAGAGGCCTCAGAATAAAAACTACCTTGCCTATACCTTGACCTTGGACTTTCCAGCCTTCAGACTGAATTTGTGTTTTTGATGTCTCCTGGACTCTGGTGTTTTGTTATGGCAGCCTGAGCTGATAGATACACTAGTTCTTGAGTCTTAGGGCACTCAGGAAAAGTTAAAATTTCCAGCTCACCTTTTCATGGGCTGAGTATTTGGCAGACAAGATGATGACCTGGCTCTTGGCCCAGCCTGAGACCTGGTTGAGGGTGGCGATGGCACTGTGCACGGCCTCCGGGGAGAGGGATTCCAGCTGGCTGCAGGCCAAACCCACGACCGCATCCGACAAAGAGCCCAGGGTCTCGTTGAGGGTCCGGTTCTCGGTGGCAATACCCAGGAGGTCAGCTTTGAGCTAGAAGGAGAGCAGTCTGAAATGAGCATGGACATCAAGCAGGGCAGTGTCTCCCTCTGACTGTGTCCTGGGCATACGGAGTCCATCCTGCCCCATCTAAGCCTCATCCATCCCCCATCCTGCCCCATCTAAGCCTCTGTACCAGAGACCAGGAGGAAAAGAGACTCCTGCCTTGTCCAGTGACACAGCACCCCCCCACCTCCACAGGCAGTGGCTTTCATGCTGGAAATTCAAATTGGGCTTCATTTGAATATTAATGTGTCAGTAAATCAACCTGAAAGCATAGCAGAAAGGAATTTTGCTCCCTTACAATTCCACTGCGTTCTTGTAGATTTTATTTTCCTTTTCTGACCTTGAACTCTGTGTCTATAAACATATATATATATATATATATATATATAGCTGTTTTTCTTTTGTAAACTATCTGGGGCCTTTTTCATGATGATATATAATCTGTGTCCAAATAATTCTCAACAGTACAAGAAAGTTCTAGTGGTCTAAAAAATCCTACCTCTTAAAAATAAGTCTGGGGCTGGAGTGACCCAGTGGCTCAGTGGTAGAGCACTTGTACAAAGAACACAAGGCTCTGGGTTCAATCCTCAGCACCAGAAAAAGAAAGAAAGGTGAGGAAACTATGATTAGTAGTTGGGTGTATATCCTTCCAAGTCTCCCTGTGCCTTTATAAAGACAGCATGGAGTTTTTACAGAGCTATAATATGAACAGAAGTATAATTTTCTGTTGTATGTTTTTCACTTAAAATTATATCTTGTACATCTTTGTACAAGTCTATGATCATTTTAATAATTATATTATTGCAATATGCCTGCCTAGTTATAGTCGTATGTGTGTCTCAATTGCTTCTGGTAAGGAAACTCGCCAACTGTAGCAAAACCTCCGTGCCAGAAAATGAGAGCCGTGCAGATTTTAACACCAGAATTTATTACAATATGTCCATTTCCAACAGGTGCACGAGACTGGTCCATGCAATATTAAAATGGCCACTGGGGGGCAGAAGAGTGAAGTAGAAGGACCCTCCGTGGCTGTGCCTGGCTTCTCTCAATTTTAGCAGGTCCCCCTTCCCTAGAAGTGGTTCTCTAAGTGTGGTCCTTGGCCAGCCGCAGCAGCACCAGGGAACTTATTAGGAATAAGTTCCAACCCAGACCTGCCAAATCAGACTCTGGGCATGGGGCCCAGCAACCTTACTTTAACAAGCCTGCCCACTAATTCTGATGCACCCTCAAGTTTGAGAACTACAGAGTTAAGTGATCCCAAAGTGTTCCTCCATATCTAAATGTATTTGACCTTTTTGGTCAGGGCTGCCACAATTATCCCTGTGGACATAAAATACATTGATTCTTATTTTTGTTGGAGTTTGCTTGAGGATTTCTTTTCCTTGAAAAGTATGCATTGACCAAGACTGATGATCTAATGTGACCTGTCCGCTGTGATTGGGGCGGGGCGCAGACACCCACACCTGTAATCCCAGCAACTCAGGAGGCTGAGGCAGAAGATCACAATTTCAAGGCCCTCCTGGGCAATTTAGCAAGACCCTGTCACAAATTTTAAAAATACATATATAAAGGGTTGGGGATGTAGCTCGGTGGTAGAGCACCCCTGGGTTCAGTCCCTAATACTACCAAAAAAAAGTGGGATTGGAGATTTCAAAAGGATCATGTGTGAAAAACTGCTATGTAAAATTATTGATGACTTGATAAACATGTCTTTAACATTATTTTCATGCCATCTTTTCAATAACAAAAATTGGAAAGGACCAAAGGAAGTGAAGAGATTGAGATCTGAATGGATGAAAGAAGAGAGAGATGAGCAGAGAGGAAACAAACCCACCCTCACTTGCTAATTTGTCCTGAGCCTGGTGTAGGAGCTCAATAACTAAAACCCCACCACCCAGGGTTCTTGATCCTGGCTGGGTTGGAATCACCCGCAGAGCTTTGAAACCACCCCCGTCCCAGGCCGGTAACCTCAGAGTCTGGGGGGTGGGCCTGGAGAGGCTGATACTCATCAAGAACCATTCCAGTAGCTCTTGCACCTGGAGTTGGTTGGAAACACAGGCCCCGCCCCAGACCTCCTGAACCAGGATCTGCATTGAAGATCCCCAGGTGATCTTGAAGCTCATGCAGGCCGGATGTGGCTGCTCTGATTGAATTTCCATCTTTCCAAGGTTCTTCCCTAGGCTGTTTAACGTCACTCTCTCCCATGTTACACTCATCCCAGGACGTGAGACACCATTTGAGTGGCTGGGTTTAGATCCTGGTTAACAACACTACCAGTGTTCTCTCCAAGACCAGGCAAGGCTGTTCTCCCCATTCCTCTGGCTGGTAAAACTGAGGCAGAAGCCCCAGGGCCTTGCATCCCACCGGCACCTTCTGAACTGCAGCCTGGAAGCCCCGCAGGTGGCTGCACTTGATCATCTGGTGAAGGAGGACTTGGGCCAGGGCGGCGTCCAGCAGCTCCAGGTCATCGTAGAAACAAACCAGCAGCCCCAACCTGCGTGAGAAGATGAGGGATACTAGCAGAGGGCTCAGAGCTGGGGGGGCTGCCACCACACCCACCCCAGTCCAAACCAAAAGGGTCAGGATCCCGGCAGCTACTGCTCACCAGGTGTTGGACTGAGCCTTTACCTGAGTCATCTATTGCAACAGTCCTACAGGTAGGAGTCCTCATCAGTCCCATCCCATAGATGGGCAAACTGAGACTCAGATTAAGTGACTTGCCCAAGGCAAATAAGGGAGCTGGGACTTCTATCTAGATCCATCCAACTAAGTCATCTCACCTCCTGAACTAGCCACCGAGAACTGCCTGCTTTCCACACGGACATACGGGGTTCATCCACCCAGAAGGAGAGTCTGCTTCCAAAATCCTTATTTACTTACCTGGATGATGCAAAGATTTCAGAAGAAAAAGAAAGAAAAACCAGCAGGCAGAATAGTCTAGGGCAGAAGGATTCAATCCTGGTCTAACTGGGAGCAAAACATCCAGTGGTGCCTGGCAAGGTGGCACACATCTGTCATCCCAGCAGCTCAGGAGGCTGAGCCAGGAGGATCGTGAGTTCAAAGCCAGCCTCAGCAAAAGCAAGACACTAAGCAACTCAGTGAGACCCTGTCTCTAAATAAAATACAAAACAGGGCTGGGGATGTGGCTCAGTGGTTGAGGACCCCTTCGATCCCTGGTAACCCCCACACACACAAAGAAAAACCTATCCACTGGTTAAGAGCATACATTCAGGCCAACTGAAGTTAGAAGCCATATTCTAATCAGATATTTGATCTCCTGTAAGTTATTTCACTTCTCTGTAAGGCTGCTGCATACAGTTGGGCAGTGTACACTCTGTACTACTGTACAGGATGCCTCATTGAACTTTTAATAAATGAGAGACTTGCTTTGTTCATCATAGCACATCAAGATAAATATGATGAATGGAATGAACGAGGATGAATGTGAAAGTTAAAGAAGAGGTATAGCAAATGACAAGCAGTCCTGGTGGATACTGAGTTCTCTTTCATTAATGAATGCCTTTGGGGTTCATAGGAAGACTATCCACTCAGCAAGGCCAGAGCACCTGGTTGATCGCCATCAACCTGGCTCCACCCTCCTAGAGAGACTGACAATCGGACATGGGTACAGGAAAGCAGCCAGACCCAGGGAAAGGATTTGGACGTGTGTTGAGAAAAAAAGTTTAGCTTAACTATGAGAAAAGAAGATTGTGTCTTGGGAGAAAGCTCAGAGGGCCCAGCACCCACCCCCCTTGCCTGTGGATGGTCGAGGCGTTCCTCACGTCAAAGCCGGAGGAGCTGATTCTCTGCAGAAATGCCTGGGCCAGCTCAGGGGTGATGTCATAGACTGTGTCCAGCTGCTTAGTGGCATTGTCATAGCTGATGAACAGCCCAATCTGGTGGACAGAGACGGGAAGATCAGAGAGGAGTGTGGAAGGGCCCAGTGTGCTGTGCCCCATCCCGGACACTTGGGTACACCACCATTGGCAACTGACATTTGTCATCAATTTCTTTCCCCCTTCCCCCAGCAATGCAGGTAATCAAACCCCTGGCACCTTGCATGCTAGCAAGTGCTCTGACCCTGCACTACATCCCCAGTCCTCTCCTGATTTCTTCATGGTCTATAACTGCTGCTTTGATTTCCTCCTCAATCCAACTGTTATTTAAGAATGATTCCTTTAACATTCCGGCAGCTGAACTTTGTAAGCTAATCTTGACACATTGATTCCTTGATTGGTTTTAAGGTCAGAGAAGATGGTCCACAAATTTTTCTGCTTTGAGAAATCAAGATTTTGTAACAGGTGAGCGAGTTTATAGATGGACTTCGGGTGACAGAAAAAAGAATGTGTGTTCTCTTTGTAAGACACGGAATGTGGCGCATGGTATATATTCGACTTTATTAAATATAGTTTTCGGATTATCTGTATTCTCGTTCCCTTTTTGCCTACATTTCCAAAGGTGCTCTTGAATGTTCTACTACCATAGGGTTCAGATCTTTTTTCCTGGTGTTTCTAATGGATTTCTCATTCTCTATTTTGATGCAGTCTCATTGTGTTTAAAGAGGCTCATAAAGTTGTCCCTCCCTTGTGGACTCTGCTCTCGGCCCATATAAAATTCCCTCTTAGTGTGGATGGCCCGTGCCTTCTCCTTTCTTCTCTATACTTTTAGATAATGAAAAGTTTCAGTGGATGCCTGACCTTGGAAATTCCCTCAAAGAGCTCGGATTTCTAAGAATTAAACCTCAGTCTACTTCTAGAAAAATCTCTCAATGCTGGGAGAGTAAATGGGGGCCCAAGGGGTTAATCCTAGGACAGAGGGTTATAAAAATTGGGAGGTGTTTGAAATACTCCCAGCCTCCTAGGTAAAAAAGAGGAATTTAATTCTGCAGCTGGCTTCACAATAAGCAGATATTGTTGGGTTAGCTGGTCTTTGAATGAGCCACTCATTTGATACAAACTCTTCTCTGAATAGCCAGTAGAAAGTCACGTCACCGATGGTTTAAGAAACAATAATAGGCCAGGCCATGGGGCACACCTGTAATCTCAGTGACTCAGGAGGCTGAGGCAGGAGGATCGCAAGTTCCAGGCCAGCCTCAGCAACTAGTGAAGCCATGAGCAACTTAAAATATAAGAAAAAAAAGTCTTAAAGTAAAAAAATAAAACTAGCTGGGGAAATAGCTCAGTGGTAAAGCACCCCTGGGTTCAAACCCCAGTACCAAAAAAAAATTTTTTTTTTTTAGACAGGCTCCAAAGTCTTTATGAAGGAAGGCCTTTGCATGGACGACATTCTTGGGAGGTTGCATCCTAGAGTCAAGATTCCCCAAGGGGTTTTCATGTCATTGAGTCAATATCAGAAGGAGACAGGTTGATGACTGAGTTAAGTGACCCCAGACATGGACATTTCTCCACTATATTTTTATATAAAAAATCCACTCTATAAAACTCAGTCACTGCTCATGCTAAAGGGATATTACTAGAAGTCACTATAAATAGAAATAGCTATTAATCCATGTTGCTTGGTCTTGCATTCATGCGTCCAAGGATTGGAAACTTGATAGCTATTGTCCTTGGCCTTTTGAGTTCAAAAATGCCCTCAAATGTCCTTGGTGCACAGCCAACGTTCCCCTTCCTTCATCATGGTTCACATCAAAGGGGTCTTAATTCTGTGCTTTTTTTTTTTTTTTCTCTCATTACCCTTCTATAGCAGCACACAATCCTACTGCCTCCACTGGAGGCCTTGTTCCAAGAGTTTTCTTTAGAAGCTAGAGACAAATTGGACAGAGGCAGGTGGACACTTTCTAGAGCACCTCGACTGGCTGGCTGAACCCTGGAAGTTTAGCTCACACCTTACCCCAGGTGGATTAGTAATGGGGACTTATAAATATACTTTTCCAGCTTACCTCTGTAGGACTAATCTTCATAATTTCCTCAAATGATAGGTGAACCATGTATCTGCCCAAAATCCATAAGTTTTCTGCACTGACCCAGGAAACAGAGTCATCTACAAAAAGTGAATGAATGAATGAATAAGTAAATACTTATATAAAAGTCTTCCCACTGGTATGTGATGGTCAACAGCATCTTGGACATCAGGACCTCCTTCTTGAGTTCACTCATCCATTCAACGACCATTTATTAAAAGCTTACCCATGAGACACTATGCTACACACAGACCTGGGTCTCAGAGCTGGAGGTTGGCCGCCATTGTTCCCAGTCTTTCAGTATAAGACTTTTCCACACAGCAAATTGTATTGGTGGCGTTTGGGGGAAAGAAAGGAGAGCATATGCATCCGTCACTAAGAGCTGTTTCAGGGAATGTGGGTGGTGACTCATGTGCAAATGAGATGGAGAAGTCAGCTTTTGCACAGACTCGTTTAAGAGAACATTATGTGTCTCCCTTGACCCTGGAATCAGAGATGTATAGAGTACAGGGGACTCTGGACATCTGACTTGGCTACTGAATAAAAAGGTGGCCTCAGAGGATAGATAACTGGGGAGGAACCATAAATTTCACCAACAACCAAGCTGAGTTTCTTCATTTGCCAGCTGTGATTAAGCATGAACTATACTTCTGCAGATGAATGATCCCCAAGCTTGAGATATTCTATTTTTTATTAATTCTTTATTGGTGCATTGTAATTGTACATCATAGTGGGATTCATTGTGATAAATTCATACTTGGGCATAATATAATTTGGTCAGTTTCATCTGGGGACATCTTTAATAGCCAAAGTATTTCCAGTTAGCTCGGGACCTTCATGAGAAAAAAATTTTCGAGGTCCAAATAGAATGAACTTTAATTCACTGTAGATTGATAATGAAATTTGGGCCGGGGCTGTAGCTCAGTGGCAGAGTGCTTGCCTCACACCTGTGAGGCACTGGGTTCGATCCTCAGCACCACATAAAAATTTTAAAAATAATTAATTAAAGGTATTGTGTTCATCTACAATTAAAAATATTTTTTTAAAAAGTGAAGTTTACCGGGCTAAGGTTGTGGCTGAGTAGAGTGCTCGCCTAACACGTGTAAGGGCCTGGGTTCCATCCTCAGCACCACATATAAATAAATAAAATAAAGGTATTCTGTCTATCTACAATTAAAATATATATATATTCTAAAAAAACGAAATTTAGCATATAGGAATTCTAGAAGGAAAATCTGTCCCTAAACTCTGGCAATAAAGTCTTAGGGAGGTTTAGAGATTGAGTGATTCTCTCAGTGTGAGATTCAGATTCCTGGAGGCTGGAGTTATTATTGTTATTATGTTACTAATACTCCTTACACACAAATCTCAGAGATTAATTCCAGGAAAAGGATTGATTTGCATTCCTTGGCTCCAACCCCATGGCTTCCTTTATGGTTCCCCAACACCCCTTGCTCATTCCCACCCCAGGGCCTTTGCATGTGCTGGTCCCTCAGCTTGGAATGCCCTCTCTGCAGAACCTCACATGACTGATTCCATCTCCTCCTCTTGATCACTCCTGAGAGGTCTTCCTTGATCCCTTAGTCCAGGGATTGGCCAACTACAGCCCATGGGTCACCCCCAGAGCACAATTTAATTTTACATTTACACAACCTCAAAGCCAAGAAAAGAAGACTCATGTTTGGTGAAAGGTGAAAATCATGAATTTCAGATTCTAGCATCCAGAAATAAAGTTTCCATGGGACACAGCCTTGCCCATTCACCTACCTCTGTGGCTGATATGGAAATGTAGTGTCAGAGGTTATGGGCTCACAAAGCATAAAATATTTACTCACTTTTTAAATGACCTTGACAGAAAGCATTTGCCAAGGCCTGTTCTAGCCTAAAGTAATAACCCTTCCTCGTTTCTGTCTCCTCTCTCTCTCTCTTTCATTCTTTCTCTTTCGATCTCCCTCCCACCTTTCCCTCCTTCTTTAAAAATTTTTCTCCGCCTATCCTTCCACAATAAAATGATGAATTCAGAAAGCAAACATTTTGTCTTATTTTATTCTATATCCTCAGCTGCCAATACATAGTAGGCTCTTTTTTGAACATTTAAAAATTAATGCTGAGCTGGGTGCAGTGGTGCACACCTGTAATCACAGCAGCTCAGAAGGCTGAGGCAGGAGGATTATGAGTGCAAAGCCAGCCTCAGCAAAAATGAGGCACTAAGCAACTCAGTGAGACCCTGTCTCTAAAATGAAGTACAAAAATAGGGCTGGTTGAATGGCCCTTGGTTCAATCCTCTATACCCTCCCCCCCCAAAAAAAATTCATACTATTTATAGTCAGTCCTGACATGACGGCATTTACCAACTTGAAGCTGAGAAGTTAACCTACATAACCATTCTCCTCTACATCTTTTTTTCAATTGTGATAAAATACACATAATATAAATTTTGCCATCATACGCATTTTAATTGTCCAGCTCAGTGGTACTAAATAAGTCATTCTTCAGTATGCATAGGAGTTTGGGTGCAGGACCCACTACAGATATCAAATCCTTGGCTACTCTAGTCCCTTATGTAAAATGGCATAGTTTGCAGGTAACCTCCACACCGCCTCCCTGAATACTGAAAATCATTGCTAGATTATTTATAATATTTAATACAATATAAGTGTTAGAGAAATAGTTGTCACATCATATTGTTCAGGGGATAAAAGAAAAACATCTGAACATGTTCAATACAGACACATTTTTTTTTTCAAATAGTTTCCATGCACAGTTGGTTGAACCCACAAATGCAGAGAAGCAGGGGTGCAGGCCCAGTGTATGCCCAATATCACCACCCATATCCAGAACTTCGCATCTTGCAGAACTGAAACTCTACCACTGTTCCGATGCCTGACTCTGAGTTTGACTACTTAGGACATAAATAGGCTTCTAATAAATACAATGCGGGTAAATAATCCTGACATATTTCCACTTTGGTTGCCAGGAAGGTCAGAAAACTAAATCTGTGCTTTATTGACTTGATTAGATTTTTTTTTTTTTTTTTGGCAGTACTGCGGATTGTACCCAGGGATGCTCTACTGCAGAACTATACCTCCAGCCCTTTTAATTCTACTTTGAGACAGGGTCACACAATGTTGCCCAGGCTGGCCTCAAACTTTCAATCCTCCTGCCTCAGCCTCCCGAGTAGCTGGGATTATAGGCATGAGCCACCATGGCCAGCTATTGCCTAGATTTCATAACAAAAAAAAAAAATCATATCTCACTTTAATATAGATATTTTTACACAGATTTTTGAACTTGTAACCCCATTCTAAAGGTTCTCATCAACTCTGTCATTAAAATATTAGGACACACCATTGATTTTAAGATACAGATACATCCTGTACATGTCAAGAGCGTGTTGATAAGGACCAGCTAAGTTTTAACCTTAAGCCTCACTAAACCCTCTCTGGAAGTTGCAGGGAGGGTGGTAGAGACCACAGGGGCAGTGAAATCAAGCCCCTCTTTCAGAGGTGAAGTGCCTCTTTGGAGGACAGACTCCCCACCGGCGACCCACCCACACAAGCACAAGCTCACCAGTGGTGTTGGCGGACGTCTGCAGAATCCCAGTCATCCAGGAATACAGCGCCCTCTGTGCATGAGCCGAGGTTTGGTCATAGAGATCTCTGAACACGGCAGAGCTAAGTGGCACAAACACAGGCATCCGTTAGTATCAAGCAGGTGGAGGGTGAATGGAGAATCAAAACTGCAAACGTGCCCAAAGCTGTCACGTGATGAGGCCCTCCCACTCTTTGACTAAACTGTAGCCGTTTGCTCCTTTAGGTGTCACACCATCCAAAGAGTGGCCTGTGCACACTGCCTCCGCTTCCTCACCTCCTGGTGCCTTGGCTGCTGTTACAGCTTTGCTGAGACATTATTTACATACACTATAATTTGTCCACTTGAAGTATTCTGTTCCATGGTTTTCAGGACATCCTGAGTTGTGAAGCCATCACCACAATCCATTTTAGAACATTTTAAGCACCTCAAAAAGAAATTCCATAACCTTAGCTAACACCTCTCATGTCCCAATCTTCCCAGCTCTTAGACAGCACTAATCTACGTCTTGTCTCTATAGATTTGCTCTTTCTGAGCCTCTCACATAAACAGAAGCCAACAATACACAGTATTGGGTCTCTGGCTTTTTGCACTTGGCACCATGTTTTTTCAAGGTTGGAGTATGTTGGTCTTTCATTCCTTTTTAGGACCAAATAATATTCCATTGTATGAATGAATACACCACATCTCCCTCATCCATTCATCAGTTGATGGACATTTAGGTTGTTTCCAACAACTTTGTCTTTTATGGATATTGTCTTTTATTAATAAACATTCCTATGCAAATTTTTGAATGGACATATGTCATAGGCATTCTGTCTGGTCTCTTGGGTGCATAGCCAGGCATGGGATTGGTGGGTAGTGGGTAGATGGCACTGGTTAGCTTGTGTGTGTGTGTGTGTATGTGTGTGCATGCACGTGCATGCTGGGAAGTGCATCCAGGACTTCTTACAGGCTATGCACGTGCTCTATCACTGAGCTACATCCTGGGCCCTTCTGTTTAGCCTCTTGAGTCTCTGGATCATTCCCAAAGCAGCTGCACCAGTAGTGTGTCAGGATCTGACTTCTCCACGTCATCTTTGACACTCATCATCCTCTGACATTTGGATTAAAGACCTCCTGCTAGGTGTGAAGCTTCTGGGTCATGTTGTAATCTGGTTCCTCCAGTACCACATCCCCCCCGTGGCCCAAGTCACCAATGGCCTCCTTCTCGCCATGCCCAGAGGTCCCGTTTGGCCAAATAGGATTTAACCTTTCACAGCATTTGGCACTGACCATTCCTCCTGCCCAATCTGCAAAACCGCTGGATCTCCATGTCCTAGAAGCTTCTCTTCTGCACCACCAGTTTATCAACTCACCAAACCACCAATTCGCCAACATTTTCTAAGCTTAAATTTTATCCCTGTCACTTCTCCAGCCATTTTATATGTAAACAGGCAAACTGTCCCCTAAACCCAAATAAATGTCTTCTCCATAGATTTTTATTTTCCTTCTTCCCCTAATGCCAGCAAGAGAAGGTGAAAAAACATGGGCAGGGGGAAGACAAGTTTCTTTTTAAAAATGGTAGATATTATTTGAGAAGAAGATTGTCCATTTGCAAAAATGCTGTCTCCTTCCCTATTAGTCTGACCTAGAGCAAGTCATTGGGCCTCAGTTTCCTTGTCTGAAAGATGGGGATGAAAATAATCCTCATAAGGGAAAGAGGATAGAGTGGGAAGAGGAGGATTGGGGTTCAGGAGACCAGGCAAAGTTCAGATGAAGTCAGATCCCATGGGGTCATCTCAGGGTCACAAGGTGGAGCCCCCATGAATGCGGTTAGTGCCCTTTTAAAGGAGACTCCAAAGAGCTTCCTTGCCCCTTCTGTCATATGAGGACACAGCAAGAAAAACACCTTCTATGAACCAGAACCCCTCATGTGACACCAGATCTGCCAATACCTTGAATGTGGACTTCCTAGTCTCCAGAACTGTAAAAAAATCGCTATTTGGTGTTTGAGCCCCCCAATGGACAGCAGTTCTGTGAAAGCAATTCATACCGCCTCAGACACTCAGGAGAGCAACACAGGTGGCTGGGATTGGGCGACACGTTGCTTTCATCCTTATCCCTCTTGATGATCACCTAAGACAAAGGATGCCGGATTCCCATTTACGGTAATAATATCAAACTTACTTTTAAAATAAATATTTCAAGTAATAAAGATGAGTCCTTATAAAGAAAAACACAAAGTGAATCATGGTTCAAGCAAAGGTTGCAGGTCAGAACCCGGATGGCTGAAATTTCAGAGACAGTTTTAATCAGAGCATCTCTCAACTCCTCCGATTTTTAAGCCTCTGCTCGGAAGGCACATATCAACCTGTGTCCACCTGTCTTCTCCCCTCTGCCAGGTGTTACCTCCTGGGACTCTCAGGCAGGTGAGAGGGTGGGAGGAGGCACTCACAGGTTCTTAAAGGTGTCCTCACGCAGGTGCCGGGGCAGCCTCTCTGTGACGTCTGGCTGGAGAAATCTGCCTGAGGACCCCCTCAGCACCCTTCCCAGGATCTCCACGCACTCCAGGGAGTTCAACACCTGGAAACATCGCTCCAGCGTGACCAGAAACAGGGTGCGGTTCACACCAGGGCTCTGCAGAGCTTGTTCCCGAATCGCTCCCAAGTCGATGACGACGTCCCCCAGGTCCTAAAGCAAGGAGAGAAGCAGGGCTGTCTTGAGAGATGCCCTCTTGACTCAGAAGCCCCAGGAAGGACCACACACTGTGGCAGTGGGGTGACTTCATGCCACTATGTGGAAACTTCTAGAACCTTCCATCACCTACCCAACAAAATCAAGGGCGTCACCTCCTTCACCTGCCCTAGGTGACTTATCGCTCTCCAGATGCAGCATGATTGTCACACCTCAGGCCCTTAGTCTAGTTGGAATCCCCTGCCCCCTTCTCCCAGCAAAATGCAGCTCATCCTTTAAGATTGAGTTCGGTCGTCACCTCCTTGGCGAAGTCTCCTCTGATCTCCTCCGACTTCCTACTTCAAGTCAGCTCTCCCTCCACTGGGTGCTCCTGGAGCATCTTGAACCAAACTCTTTGATGCATTAAAGATGCTATGAGCCTCTCTTCCCTCCAAGCCCAGGGTTCAGAATCACCAGGGAGACTTAAAAGCTCTGGTTCCCAGCACCACTACCTACAGTCTGATTTACTTGATGAGACTTGTGTCCTTATATGTATCCAAGGCTGAGCCAGGAAAGACCTTGAGGCCAAGGTCATGTGTCTAGTGGAGTGCCCAGGACCTAGAAGACACTGACAAGCCGTCTATCCAAATGCACGGACAAACGCTTTCCACCACAGAACTCAGGAATGAGGATGAGGTTTCCTTCCAATCTGAGGGATCCCTCTGTCCTTCACCCCCTCCAAAACTAGCCACCATTTGCTGACCACCGACTACACGCCAGGCACTGTGCCAAGCTTGGAGCAAATGGGCATCACCTTACTGAATTCTGTTCCTACAGAATAAGCATCAAAGATCCCCGATTGAGGCATTCCCAGGTTAACATCCCAGGGCCCCAACTTTTTTCCTTGAGTAAATTGCTTACCTTTAAAAAAAAAAAAATCTGTTTCTTTCTCTGCAAAATCAACACCGATGCTTAGATTCTGTGTGAGACCTGAGCAAGAAAATGAATGTGCAAAATGCCTAGGAGCTGTGAACACTCAGCCAGTGTTCCATAGGCGGTTCCTACCTCAGTGTCACAGGTGACAAAAGCAAAACAGAGAATATGCACCAGTCCCCAGAGCTGGGATCTGAACTGTGTCTTGGAGCACAAACCCACACTTGAACCTTGATTGACTGCTTCCTAGTTGCAGTCATTTGCTGTGGTGACTGAATGACGGTGTACTTCGTGGTGATTTTGTTTTGAGCCAGGTTCTCGCTGAGTAGCGCAGGGCGTCACTAAGTTGCTGAGGCCGGCTTTGAACTTGGTGATCCCCCTGCCTCTCAGCCTCCTGAACCACTGGGATTACAGGGGCCCCAGCCACTTAGTGGTTCTGAAGCAAGGGCCTGGGGTTGGAATTCAGGGCATCTGTGGACACTGAGGGGGAAACTGCAGCTTCATTTCCACACAAAACTGACACGTGGCACTTCCTTCGGGGATGAATGTAGGCAGCAAAGCCACAGCTTACACTCAACACAAAATTACAGAAGTTATTAAACGGGCTGCTAAATCATGTTATCGAACGTGTCAAAAAAACATAAATTACTATCCGCCAAGTGTGTCTGTATTTTACATTTTGATCAATGTTTTGCCTCCTTTTTAATCCTTTGTAATTTGTTCTTCTCTAAGTGCCAGAAAGGCTCACAGCTGGAACTAGGAGCCCAGGTTTCAAGCTCTGATTTGCTATTTCTAAGCTGTGTCTTTTGAGATTGTTCACCCTCTCCAAGCCACAGTTTCCTCATCTGAATATTACAATGGTAAGATTCCTATAACCTTATTTCAGAGGGTCCTGGAGGGGAGTCAATGAGTCCCTGCATGTCAAACCCTTAGAGTGATGGTCAGCAAGTTATTTGTCCCATTGGCCGATATTAGCCCACCATTTGTTTCTGTGGATAATTTTCACGGGGCATGTCTACAGTCACTTCTAATAGCTTCATTTCTCATAGCTTCTTTCACTCCTCAGTGGCGGAGTTGAGTAACAGTGACAGAGCTTGTTTTTCCTGCAAAGCCTTAAATATTTCCTAGCCGGTCCCTGACAGAAAGTTTGCTGGTCACTCCCATTAGAATGATGCCTCCCACCTAGAATCCCTCAGTGAACTTTAAGCAATACCGTTTTCACAGACCGCCACCCCAAGGGTGCCTTTATTGTGGTATACTTTGTATTTTCCTTTATAAGGAATTTTTTTAAGCTTAAATTCATTTCTAAAGGAAATATTACATTCCTACCAAACTGGTTTGATGTACCCAACATATTTTAATAAGAGATATTGTAACAGTGTGTGATTAGGGGTTGGAGCCGGAGCTCCATGGTAGAACAGTTACCTAGCCTGCTTGAGGCCCTCGGACATTCTCTAGCACCACTAAATAGATAAGGGATTCAAATTGGTGCAGCCAATATGGAAAGCGGTATGGAGGTTCCTTGGAAAACTGGGAACGGAACCACCATTTGACCCAGCTATCCCTCTCCTCGGTCTATACCCAAAGGACTTAAAAACAGCATTCTACAGGGACACAGCCACATCAATGTTGATAGCAGCACAATTCACAATAGCTCAACTGTGGAACCAACCTAGATGCCCTTCAGTAGATAAATGGATAAAAAAATATATACACCATGGACTATTACTCAGCAATAAAAGAGAATAAAATCATGGCATTTGCAGGTAAATGAATGGCGTTGGAGAAGATAATGCTAAGTGAAGTTAGTCAATCCCCAAAAAACAAATGCTGAATGTTTTCTCTGATATAAGGAGAGTACTCATAGTGGGGTAGGGAGGGGGAGCATGGGAGGAATAGATGAACTCTAGATAGGGCAGAGGGGTGAGAGGGAAAGGGAAGGGGCATGGGTTAGAAATGATGGTGGAATGTGATGGACATCATTATCCAAAGTACATGTATAAAGACACGAATTGGTGTGAATATACTTTGTATACGACCAGAGATATGAAAAGTTGTGCTCTATATGTGTAATAAGAATTGTAATGCATTCTGCTGTCATTTATTTTTTTAAATCAATAAAAAATTTACTTTAAAATTATAGCAGGCACCCTTAAAAAATATTTAAATGGTTCAACTCCTTTTGAGAAACACTGCTCCACAATAAATTGTCTCCAACAAAGAAAACTCTACAGGTCATCTTTGGGGATCCAAAGGACACTCTGTGATGCCCACAGATCCCTAACCTCACTTTGTGGAAATTACGTTTCTGCTTTTTGTCTTCGCTCCAGAGACCATAAAGCTGCGTGCGGAAGGACAGGGACAGCGTTCCTCTCTACGTCCATCTCTGTAGCCATTCTTCATAGATGATTATCAAGCCGAACGATGAGAAGTACCCCCTCATTTCTTAGCGTGCACAAGAATACGAATTATAACACTCTTCATAGGAAGAAAGTAAGTGGGAAGACCTAGGTCCTAAAGCTCCCAGCAGGCTGGAGGGGGCAGAAGGAGGGAGGAAGAAATAAAGGTGGCCCAGACCCGGGTCAGCTCAGTTTCATTCAGCTCAACCAATCACAATGGCCCAGGACTTCTACTTCCCCCAAAGATGACTCACCAGGTGATCCTTCTTGTCTTCTAAGAGGCATTTCATGGCGGTCCGGAACTGCTGGGCGTCAGTCTTCCTCAGGTCCTGTAGGAGCTTCTGGGGCCGGTACAAACACTGCTCCAGATGGTTTTCCACAGCTGCCTGGACACGAAGAGTGAGGGGGAAAGTCGGTGAGGACAGACAGACAGGAGCGCCTGGTCAGCACCATGGCCAAGAACCCAGCCTGTTCCCCGGATTCCCTACGAAGTCCTCAAGCCGACCACCGACTGATGGGTTTGGTTTGTCCAGCTCCAAAATTTTTCAATATCCACAAACATCAAAAAGTCAGAAAAGCTGGATGCTGTGGCGCAGGCCTGTGATCCCAGTGGTTTGGGAGGCTGAGGCAGGAGGATCTAAGTCCAAAGTGAGCCTCAGCAACTTATCCAGACCCTAAGCAACTTAACCCTAAGCCTCACAATAAAAAATAAAAAGGGCTGGGGATGTGGCTCTGGGGTTAAGCACCCCAGGGTTCAATCCTCAGTACCAAAAAAAAAAAGTCGGGCAATTTCTCACAAAATCCAGGTTTCCAATTTCTCTTGGAAAATGCAAATATTGGTGATCAAGAGCAGGCCCCCGGCAGCTGCTCACTCACCACAGGTCCTGCCAGCCTTATTTCCCCACTCCCTGGCCTGCCTGGTCCCTGCAGGTGATGGAGGTTTGGAGTCAAGAGCAGCTGGTCTCTGTGCAGAAAGGTGAGTATCCCTAGATGCACTGCTGCCCAAACCTAGGCCAGCAGCAGCACTGGGCAAAATCCAGGCGGTGAACAAACATCCATGGTGTCCCCTGCAGGGCAAGGAGAGAGGCCACCAGTTTCTCCTGAAAGACATTTCCTATGCAATCTGGAGAATTACTTTCTAAATCTCTTTAAACAGACGTACTCTAGGAAGGGCAGTATGTGTGATGTGGACAAAACCTTGACCTGAACCCCCACAACCCATGTGCAAATCTCCACCTTGACACCTTCTTGTCATAAGGCCTGGGATACACTAGGTAATTAGGATTGCAGGGAAAAACAGAGAATGCTGAGTTAAATTTAAATTTCAGATAAAGAGAAAAAAAAATTTAGTGTAGGTTTATCTCAAAAATTGTATAGGCTACACTCATAATTTTAAAATTACTCATTATTAATCTGAAATTCAAATTTAACTGGACATCCTGTGTTTGCAACACTACCTCCGGGCCTCAGTTTTCTATCTGGAAAATAGAGACCATGGCAGGACTTACCATGTAGGGCTGTGAAGAGGATTAGGTAGCGTGTACAGTGTTTTCAACAGTACCTAGCACGAGTTAGTGCCCCCTGCTCTTTTCTGTCTGGAATGAACTGAATAGTGATTGACTTAGCATCTCTCCCCCTAGAATGGAGGCCCCACATTGGGGGGTAACATGACTGTCTCATCTCCACTGAGCTCCCAGTGTCTAAAACAGAGACTGGCAGAAAGAGGATGCTAAGTCGGTGCTGAGTGAATCAATGAATGTGTACATGGAAAGAAAAGCGATGCACCCATGCATTAGGGTCAAACAGATGCACCTCGTGATGCACCTCACTACCAGAGAGAAAGGAAGGAAGCAGGATTTCTGTTTAGTGGCCATGTCTGACAAAAGCAGATGTCACGTGGGAGGAGCCAATGGTTCACAACCTACTCTCTGGGTGTAGTTGATGGACATTTTCGTTTTTCTTAAAACGTAAATAAAATAAAAGGAACTTCTTTATTTGTTGGCCAATGATGGGAATGATTTCTTTGCTAAACTGGGAAATCGTTTGGGAATACTGAAAGAATACTTCCTCAAGGGTGTGCTATCCACAGTGCAACGGTGAAGACCCAACACGCCACACTAACACTCATGCCATTCTGTCCGGTTCTCCACAGTCTCCACCGTTCCCTATTGCTCCCCAAGGCAAATATCCACTGCTTCTATCAACATGCTTGTGTTGGCTGCTTTCGAGATAGTAGACTCAAAAGAGAAGAAGACTATTTCTTGGAACCCTGATTGGAACACTGATAATTATAACCCAAATATCCATTCTCCCTGCAGTGGTTTGCCCCCCAATTATTTATGTGCTGGATGCTTTTTTCCCACTGGAGTAAGAGGTAGAGTTTAGAGCAGGTCATTGGGGCACTATCCTCAGAAAAAAAAACTGATGTCATTTTCAAGGGACCCTCATTAGTCCTAATGAGAGGTTTATTATAAAGGAGTGACCCTAATTCCTGAATCAAGGCTTCTTGTCTTGCCATGTGATCTCTCCCTCTCATACCTGTTTCTGTCATGGTGGTGCCATCCACCATGAGGTGACACAGGCAAAGGAGCCCTTGCAAGAGTTGACACCATGCTGTTTGGACTTTAAGCCTGAAATTGAGTAAAGCAGACTTCTTCTCTTTATAAAGTTCCCAGGTTCAGGTATTTTGTTATAGTAATGGAAAGCTGACTAATACATTTCCATATTCTTCTTATCATAGAATACCTCAAGATTTAACTGGGTGTATGGCTTCTTTGCAGGAAGATGTGACTATGGCATCTGAGCCAATACAGTAGAAACAGAAGGAATTGTACAACTTGCAAGTCACATCCTTAGACAAGAAGATGCTCACCCTTCACTTTCTCTTTCGATCCCTCTTCCCTGGTGGGGGAAGGTGTTTCAACCATGGGGGCAACCACTTCTTAGGGGGTGACCAACCAAAAAGACAAAAAGATCTTGGGGTCTTGAGTGGTCTTTTGAAAAAGAGTAACCCCTCCTCTCTAAATTTCCCACTTAACTCTGGAGAAATAAACTCAATATGTTATAAAGAAAGAAACTAAAATTGTGTGAGCTGCTGTAACTTGGGGTCAGCTTGTTATAGAAGCTTACTTAGCCATTGTCACCAAAGGTGAGAAGATGAAAGCAAGACAAACGAGCTTGTGTTACGCTTCAAGAAAAACTGGACAGAACACTCTTCTTGTGGAAGCAAAGACTGTCTTGACATATGACCCAATTCTCCAACTTTCCTGGCCCCTGAGTTTGCAAGCAGTGAGCACTGAGAGCAGAGCATAAAGATGGGACTCAGATACTCACCTGCAGGCTGGGGATGGTGAAGGCAACATTCCGTGAATTCAGATAGGCCAGCACTCTGTGGGACAGGTCTGCCGTCCACGCGTGGGAGCTTTGGTCAAAGACGGATGGGAGAAAATCAAAGTGACAGGTCCCCCTACAAGCAGCTCTGCACCAGCCATGTGCATAGGGGACAGGCACTCAGAGAGCATGGTGGGAACCAGCCAGGGATGCTATCAACTTTGTGCTTGGAAGTTGGAGATGCTTTAATCTGCATGGTGACAGCAGAGTTTCCAGTCCTGGGAATCTCCTGGGGTCCTAGTGTCTCAATGGTGATTGTCAAGTTCTGAGCTGGATGCAATATTCTAATTCCCATGACAATTCACTTAAATAGATTACAGTCTGCATAGAGTGACTTGGAGCGATTCCTTCCTACATTAAGTTTAAAAAGCAGAGGCTGGGTGCACACACCCCCACACACACCCCAGCATCCAAGGCTACAATAGCAGAGTTGAGCGCACAGGCCCCAAGCGTGGATTTGCATCCTGGGCGCCAGTACTTAGTTGTGCAGCCTTAGGCAACGTGTTGAATATCTGTGAGCCTCCCATTCCCTTTCTATGAAATATGGCTAACAATTGTGAGGATTAAATTTGTTCATGTATGTAAAGTGCTTAAAAGAGCACCTCACCCATAATAAATGCTCACAGTTAGACTTTTTTTGTGGTGGTGTTGGTTGCTTTGGTGCTGGGGGTGGAGACCAGAACTCTGTAGCTCTACTACTGAGCTATGCCCATAGGCCCAACGATAGCCTTTTATAATCCCTTTTTTTTTTTTTGGTACTGAGGATTGAACTCAGAAGCACTCACCCACTGAGCCACATCCCCAACCCTGTTTTGTATTTTATTTAGAGACAGGGTCTCACTTAGTTGCTTAGCGCCTCACTTTTTCTGAGGCTGGCTTTGAACCTTCGATCCTCCTGCCTCAGCCTCCCAAACCACTGAGATTACAGGCGTGAGCCACTACACCCAGCAATAATCCCATTTTTGTTACAGATAAATAGATGAATGGATAGATAGATAAATTCATCAATCAATCAATTAATTAAAATTTTAGCCTGAGAGAATATATCCAGGATCATGGATTGTAGTTGTCTTAGAGAGAAGAATGTTTACGGGGGATCATTCACTTTGACTCTATTGGGTGTGCCTGACTTGGGCCCCCCATTTCTTCTCCATCCAAGTAGTCGTCCTATGAAAATCATTTGTTCATTTTCACCTTTCAACTGAACCCTCTGGCTCCCTGTCCCATGTCCCCAGTATTTAGGGCATACAGTGAAGGGAATGGCCTGGAGCCAGATGCTGGGGTCACATCCATCTCTGCCACTTCCCAGCTGTGTGGCCTTATTCACCCTCCCTGGGCCTGGGTTTCATTATTGTGTCCAGATGTGCCTCACAGGGCACTGTGAGGACAGATGTGTTTCTAGGCACCAGCACTTGGACAGCACCCACTACCTCAAAAGCACTCCATAAAGTCTGGGTCTTTAACGCTACAGCAGAGGAGGAGGAACAAATGTTTGTGGGACAAGAGTGTCGAGTTTAAAACACTCGTGCATTGGCTGACAGTTTTTGCAAAGAGCATGCATCACGTTTGACCATGAAGAGACTTCCTCTAGGAATTATTATTTTTTAAAAAATCAATTCCATCCCTTTCCCTCCCCGCTAGGGCAGGTTACCTTTGAAACTGTATGAGATCCAGCAATGCTACAATGGGAATAAAACGAAAAGACAACTTTAAAAGGAATCTTTCCAGAGAGATCACAGCCACATTCCGTTTGAAATTCTCAGAAGACGGCAATTGGGAGACGGGTATGGGGACATTACCATTCAGATAGCTTCCCTCTATTATCTCCTCCTAAAAGGCAAAGAGATAACATCAAGTAGAACATTCAAAAGTTGTCAGTTCCAGGAGAGGGGATTTGGATTAAAAGAAAGTGGAACACTCACCGCCATCTTTTGCAACAATGGATGCAGATCTGTAAGAAAGCCATTGAATGTGTAACCAGAATTGAATTGCATGACCTTCAAGAATATAAATATAGGGTAGGAGAAGAGGGGGGGGGAACCAGGCGTGAAGGAAATTTTTATTGAATTTTAATTATATCTCTGCCCAGTGTGGGAAAAAAAAAAAAAACTGGTTTGAAAAACCTGAGGATCTTACACACACACACACACACACACACACATGCACACACACAAAATCACCCCCCAAAACACCTTAAGGCATCATGTACCTAAGCGGGTCTGTCCCACTATGTTCCCCAAGATGCACAGAAGCCCAGAAGGTGATTCCTCCCTCCAGACTCACCCGTCTCACTTGCCACTCCACGAATCAGAAAAAGGACCAGGAGGAGGGAGGACATCCTGGGTTCCAGAGGCCTCTTCCTCTACTGAACACAAGCAGAGAAGATGGAGGTCTGTTGTAGTCAGCTTTGGGTCACTGTGACCAAGAGACCCGACAAGAACAATCTTAGAGGAAGAAAAGTTCATTTGGGGGCTCCTGGTCTCAGAGGTCTCAGTCCACAGATGGCCAACTCCATTGATCTGGGCCCAAGGTGAGGCAGAAAAATCATGGTGGAAAAGTGTGGAGGAGGAAAGCAGCTCAGGACAAGGCAATCAGGAAGGGAGGGGGAGAGAGATAGAGAGCTCCATTCACCAGGGACAAAATATAAACCCCAAAGGCACGCCCCAGCCACCTACTTCCTCCAGCCTCACCCTATGATTGCCGACAGATACCACCCAGTGAGTCCACATTAGTGGATTAATCCACTAGTTAGGTTAAGGGTCACATAACCCAATCACTTCACCTCTGAAAATTCTTGCATTGTCTCACACATGAGCTTTTAGGGGACATCTCCTATCCAAATCATAACAAGGTTTGTTTGTTTCTTTTTTAAATATATTTAAGAACATTCAGAAGACGAAAGGAAACAAGTAGACTCAGAATCCCTTGAAGTGCTTTTTTTAATAATTTAAAACTTTCCGACTATTTTGCTCCACTTGAACCCCTATCCCAGTCTAAGACACAGTCATCTCTCCTTGGTGACAAGGGTCTGGTTACATTCTTACCACCACTCCCCATATCATTGATTCCAGGGAAGAGAAGTGGATAAAAGCATACTTATATCTCCCATGGGATTTATATCCAGAACATATTTTTTTAAAAACTCTTACAATTAAAGAACAAGAAGAAAAATCAACAAATGAGAAAAAGATATAAAGTTAAACTTCTTTAAAAATAGACAAATAACTGTCCAAGAAAGCACGCAAAAGGTTATCATTGCATTTGTTCACAAGAACATGTGCATTAAACCTAAATAAGGCCACTACAGACTCAGGATGACTGATAATTAAGATTGACAATATCAAGTGTTGAGAATGGGATGGAGCAACAGGAACGCTCATAAATTGCTGATACGAGAAACTGGTGGTGTCTTATAAAATTAAATATTCCATACTGTATGATCAAGGAATTCCCTTCCTAATAATTCAAGAGAAATGAAAACATGTCCAAACAAAGATCTGTTTGGCTTCATTCATTTGTAGTCAAAAATTGGAAACAACTCAGATATCCAACAACAGGAGAAAGGTTAAAGATGGAATCTTCACTCAATGGGATACCAATGGGCAGTGCAAAAGGAATTAGTTAGAATTTTGAGTCCAACTATGATGGAGTGATTGGCAGTGGATAAATAACCTTGCCTTGAAGAATTAGAAAACCAACCAAAAATATGTGACACAAAGGTTCTCACACATTGGCCAGCAGGTGGCACAATACGGGGATCCTCAAGAGACAGGAAACAAAGCAGAGCCCTGTCCTTGCCGGGGGTCCTCAGACCACATAAGAGGGGGATGCAAACAGCCTGGAAGTCTCATTGAGCCGAGGAGGCAAAGCAGGAGTTCAGGGAAACCACGGCAGCTAGATTCACAGGCAAGAATCCTCCACAAGGAGAGAGGTGCACAGAGAGAAAGTTCTGGAGGCCTGAAGAAGGGTCCCTTGAGTCTTTGGCTGAATATTGATCTGTCTACACACAAGAAACCACCTGAGACTAGAGGACCAAAACCACCAATGGGCAAAACAATCCTTAGAACACACACGGCACTGAGTGGGAAAATCTCCAAATACGTTGGGCCTCAAGAACAGGCCTCAGAGAAGGCTGAAACGCCATGTTGGCTTCCTGGAGTTGACACTGTACTGTAGTATATACTTATATACTTCCTTACACTACATAAGATGTAACCACTGGGGGACATGGGGTGAAGGGTACATAGAACTTCCTCGTATATATGGTTTTTGTAACGTTCTGTAAAATCTATAAGTATTTCAAATACAAGCAATTCAGTTTCAATTCTAAGCAACCAAAGGGGAAAAGCATATTATATACATAGGAAAAGGAATAGGGATATTGGCAACAATATAAATGATCATTAAAACCCTATGCTGAGCCCGTCCCAAAAGAACATATTTCATGTTCGGGAAAGTCTCAGGCAAAATAATCTGCAATCACAGAAAACAAAGGTGTTCCTGGGATGTTCCTGGGGTGTTCCTAGGGCATGGAGGCAGGAGTTTATGGCAAAAGGGCATAAGGGAACTATTGGGGCTTATGAAAATTTCTATATTTTGATTGTGGTGGGAATTACACAGATACCAACATTTATTAAATCTCATTGAACTATATGCTTAAATCAGTGCTTTTGATCATGTGCCAATTATACCTCACAGAAGCTGATATCAGAAAAGAAAGGGGCTGGGGGTGTTGCTCAATGGGAGCGTGCTTGCCTGTTATACAGAAGGTCCTGGGTTCAGCTCTAGCATGGAGGGAGAGAGAAACAGAGTGAAAGGGAAAAAAGAATGAACTATGGAGCCAGACCACCAGGTTTGAATCCACTTACTGCCACTTACTAGCTGGGTCATGTTGAGAAAGTTGCTTAACCTCTCTGTGCTTCAATTTCCCCATCTGTAAAAGGAGGTTAATAATAGTACCCACATCATAACATCCTATGAAGATAAAATGAGTTAATAATACAAAGTCACTTAGAACAGAGCCTTACTCAAAGTAAGCTTTAGGTGTGGGTTTTTTTCCAAATAAGCCAGATTGCTGTTTTCAAAATTCAAATCTATTTATGTCACCCTCCTTCCTTTTACCCTCAGGATAGAGCCCCAATTTTTTTTTTCAATGACCTTATCACCCACCTGCTTACCCTTCACTCCCCCAGGCTCCTGCTCAGGGCATCTTTCTGTCCCTCTAAGATGCTACTTCTCCCCAGATCAAGGTCCTCTGGGAAGACTCTGCCTCTCCCTCTTTGCCTGACTAATCTCAACTCATTACACACCTCAAGGCTCCGATGAAGCTTTTCCCTGAATCCTCGAGGCCAAGACAATTAGCCAGAATAAAAAGCCAGTGCTTCTCTTCTATAGCACCAAGCACAACTGTAACACATATTTATATCCGTGTAATTATTCCACGCGCTCACTCATCAAATATTTATTGCATGCCACTGCGCAGCCGGCACTTTTCTAGACTCCAAGGATACAGCAGTTTGCAAAACTAAGTCCCCGATGGGGTGAGCAGGAAATAAATAGATAATCAAATAACTCTATTATGTCAGAAAGAGATGACGGCATCAGAGAAAGAGAAAACAGGGAGGAGGAGACAAACAGTGAAGGAGTGGGGCCCTCGAGGAAATAACATGGTCAGGGGAGATCTAAGAACAGGAGGGAATGAGCACAGGGATATCTGAGGAAGGAAAGTTCTAGAAAGAACCAAAAAAATACAATAATGCAAAGGCCCTGACGTTAGGAAGATGGTTTGCATGTTATTTAATAAATCGTGTGTGGGTGGGGACAGTAGGAGATGGGGTTGGGGGAGAATCAGGAGGAGCAGATCTTTTCAGCCAGTGTAGACATCGGAACTTGGTCTAGGAAGCACGTGGGAGCCCCTGAGGGGCTGTGAGAGCCAAAGCAGTGGACTCCTCCGGCTTTTATTTTAACTGGATCAAGCACCCTGATGACCGTGTCAGGAATACCCCAGACGGGGATCCTGGCTACCACAGGGAGAACTGTGACTTGGCAGTGGTCAGAAGTGACTGGACCCAGGGATATTGCAAAGGTGGAGCTGACAGAGAA
This sequence comes from Marmota marmota marmota, assembly GCF_001458135.2. NCBI lineage: Eukaryota > Metazoa > Chordata > Mammalia > Rodentia > Sciuridae > Marmota > Marmota marmota. The sequence goes on along the minus strand of NW_026000185.1, from coordinate 15,457,478 downwards.
TGAAAGAAAGTTGCACTTATAGCTGCCGCCCAGGATCGGGGCCTCAGTGTGTGAAAAGATGGCCGACCAGGAAAACCAGGGAGTTACACGTTCAGGGGAAAGGCCCCCGAGCTGCAGGCTGGGCCTGCTAGGCTTGAGGTCCTGGTAAGCACATGGGTGAGACGGCCCGTGGGCAAGCTGGAGTTTGAGCCTGTTTAGGGGAGAGACCCAGACAGAAGTTATCTAGGCAGGGTATCCAGGGTGTTTTAAACCCACAGCACGGGATGAGATCTCCAAACCATGAGTGTAAGGAGAAACGGGGTGATATCTGAGGACAGACCCAGGTCTGTCCTGCAAACTCGGGGCTGAAAAACTGCCCAGAACAAACAGACTAGTTCCTTCAGCACAGATATGGAAGAGAAAGAGACACTACAAAGTTGAAAGAAAACAGCTTGAGATTTATCAGTCACTTGTAGCATATGGATGCAACTCGGATACTGTTCAAATATGACATTAAAATAACAAAAAAATACGAAACAGTTGGGGGAATCAAACCAGGTATTTAAAGATGTTAAAAAATCATTGTTAATATTTTTTAATCTGATAATGAACCTATGGGGGGGGGTTTGTTGTTTTTTTTTTAGTTGTCGATGGGCCTTTATTTTTATTTATTTGAGATTCGAACCCAGGGCGCCTCACAAGTGCCAGACAAGCGCTCTACCACTGAGCCACAACCCCAGCCCTGGTTCTATTTTTAAAGAAGTCCTTGTCTTTTAAAAAAGGGATCGGCAAACTATGGCATGGACTAAATTTAAACAGCCACCTGATTCTGTTTAGGTAAAGAAGCTGCCATAGTTTCATGTCACACGTCCCCCAAAGGCCTGTGTGTTAAAGGCTTGGTTCCCAGGGTGACCAATTGGGAGGTTGTGGAACCTTTGGTGGGTGAGCCTTGTGGGATGTCCTTAGGTCATTGAGGGTGTGCCCTTAAAGGGGATCATGAAACCCTGCCCTTTCCTCTTTCTCTTGATGACAGAAAGAACAAAAAAATACAATAATGCAAAGGCCTTGTATGATGAGGTGATCAGATTTGCTCTGCCATGACACCCTGCCTCACCAGATGCCCAAAGCAACAGAACTGTCATGGACTGGAACCTCCAAAACTGTGAGCCGAAATAAACCTTTTCTCTTTATAAATTAATTATCTCAGGTATTTCATTATATCGATGGAGAGCTGACTAACACACAAATGGTTTTTACATTGTTCAAATGGTTAAAAGAATCAAAAGAGTAATATTTCTTGACACATAAACATTTCACTTGTGAAGTTTAAATTTTAGTGTCCCTGAAGTTTTATTGGAACCTACCTGTGCTCGCTCATTTAAGTACCTACCATCTGTGGCTGCTTTTACACTGCAGTGGTAAAGTCGAGTAGGTTTTGCGACAGAGATTTTGTGGTCCAGCCTATATTTAAGCCCTCAACACTGGATGCCCTGATAATACTTCAAAAGTGCACCCCTGTTATCCACAGATCACCCCCGACATGGCCCATCTACATAAGGTTCACAGTCTCTCGATAGCGCCATTCAGTAGATCAAGCCTCTAACACCTGGACCAGTGGGAGAGATTCAATATCCAAAACCACAAGTATTTACTATCTCTTCCTTCACCAGAAAGAAAAATTTTTTTGCCGACCCATCATTTTGAGCTGCATACTTATTTATTTACAGAAAAAAATGATGTGATGTTTGGGATCGCCTCCAAAATAATACTGGAGGGAGGTATAGCTGGAACAAGATCGGCCCCGGGTTGACAGTTATTGAAGCTGGATGACGGGCAAATGGGAGCTCATTATATTCTTATACAGTCGTGTTCCATGTAAGGATGTCTCCGTCAACCGCAGCCCCCAGATCCAGTGTTGGTCCGATGTGATTATAATGCAGCCGAAAAATTGCCATCTCCCAGTGACATAAAGTCGCTCCATCTATTACCCGTTGAGTCTGTGCTGATGCTGGTTCAAACAAACCACTCTGCTGCCAGACCTAGAGAGGAACAGCACGTACAGCCGACACTTGACAATAAAAGAGTCTGTACTGGTTTATGTATTTACTATGCTGACTTTGATCATCATTTTAGGGCATACTCCTACTTCTTTGTTTTTAAATAGTTGACTGTGAAACAGGGTGCTGTTATGTCGTAGCCTCATACATCTGGGGTGGACTCCACCTCTGGATTCCAAGAGGCCACGTGCTCCGACTGTCATTGAGCAGGGCATGCCTCTGTCTACCTTTGTGCATGTTTGGATGTTTGTGTTTGGTGCTGGAGATCAAAGTCAGAGCCTTAGGCATGCTAGGCAAGAGCTTTACTACAGAGAAGTACCCCCAATCCCCTGAAATTTTCTACATGACAGTTTTTTAAAGGAAAAGCAAAACAACAGAGACTGTGTGTGTGTGTGTGTGTGTGTGTTGGTTGGTTTTTTTTTTTTTAAATAAAAGCAGTTGGGTAGATGGAGAGGAAATAGCAAAGTGATCTGTGAGGAGTGGCAGGGGAGCACCGGGTAAGGGTGGTATCTTTGAGGCAAAGAGGAGGCTACAAAGAGCCAACGGAGGAGCCAGTGGGACAAACGCAAGGAAGGGTGCTTTGCATCAGTGGACTCCCAGGGGGACCAAGTCCCGGTTAAGCCATCGCATCCTCTTTCAGTATTAATGGGAACTTTTGGGGTACCAAAGGAAACCCCATAATGCACACCCAAGGTCTCTTGAAATTATTTTGTAGACAAAATAGCGCAGGTTACCTTGATATTGCCTAACTTGTAGGTCAGTGGATTATTTCCCTCTCAGGGAACCTCCCCTGCCAGCTTTGGGAACAGTTAGACTCATTTCCTTGCCCCGGGCAAAATCAGACTTTGGAAACCTCCAGACCCCCAAAGCCAGTGCATTCTTAGAGGTTTTGCAAGAACTGATCCCAGCGCACTTGGCAGCTCATTCAATGCCACCAGTGCAGCAACAGAGCTGGTATATTCAATGCTGATGAGAACCTCCTGGGTTTGGGTCTTTGGGGGATCCAGGGAACCTCTGGCTCTCTTTGCTCCCTTCCCTTTGGTCAGCTGCCCTGGAGCACTGGCCTCTTTCACAGTTCTCCAGTTCCCCAGACAATGAGGCTTCTTGTGCTTCTGGCTGCAGTCTCCCAGTGAACTCTACAGAGAGGTTTACGATTACTGATCCAAATGCCCCACTTTCGGCTGCGCATATTGTCTTCGTTCCAATGAAACCTCAGCCCATCGCCAGTTTGGGATTTGGTTTTCATGAAAAGCCCTTTGGGTCACTCTCTTGAAGGAGATTAGCCAAAAGGATTGGAATGTCTGGGCAGGGCAATGGCGATGGCAGGGTCCATAGATTTCTCCAGAGCCCTGCCCCTTCCCCACCAAAGAGCGCCCCCAACAGGTGGCAATCAGACAAGCAGAGAGTCCTTCCGTGAAACCTAAAATTAAAATGGCAATAACCCAAACCTGAAACGAACAGGGCTTCCTGAGAAGCAGTGAGTGTTTGATGAGTAGGGTGATCAACTGTCCCGCCTGCCCTGGGACCAAGGAGTCTCCCAGCACACCGAGCTTTGCGTTTTAAAACCAGAAATTCCCAGGTAAATCAGGACGTGTTGGGTCGACCAGGCATTTCTTCTTTTATGAAATCTGCAAAAATGCTAGGAGGTTTCCCCAATGCTGGGACATCCCATCCAAGACACAAACCAACAACTCACAGTTCCACGGAGTTCCACGCCACATGCAGATGTGCAGAAACCAGTTGAGAGAGTTTTCACCAAAATAAATAAATAAACAAAAAGATACCATTTCGTGGCAATTAATGCAAAATAGGGAAACACATCTGTCTTGTAGAATGGCCCCTGATCTAAGTGGATTTTAAGTACTTGGTGTTAGAACGGCCCAGCTTGCAGAGTTGGAGAGGTCAAGGGGATGGTCACTTTATGAGACTCTAGACACAGCCATTCTTACCCTCCCTCAGCCTCAGGAGAGCAATGGAAGGCTTTGGATTCAATGATGAAAGAAAGGAGACAGAGGAGGAAACCCGTCTCACTGTGCATACTCCATGGGCTGGACCTGGTGTGAGTCCTCCCTGTCACTCTTTCTATCAGCCCTCGGGGGTTTACTTTGCTGCATTTCACAGATGAGTTCCGTGGACATGCAAAAGTCATAGAGCACCCCAATTAGAGTGTGTTCCAAAGCAGGCTTGTCAGATTGCCTAGTATTCGTGATACTAGCAACCATTTAATGAGAGGGAACCACGCATGTACACACTCTGCCTACATTGTCTCACTTAAGTCCTGCAGAATCTTTGTGACAAATACTACCATCATCCTATTTCAGAAAGGAAGAAGCCATTTCTTAGACGTCAAGTGATCTGCCCAAGGTCACACAGCTACAGTAGCAGATCCAGGTGGCACCCAGAGCTAAATGATTCCAAGGGCTTGGCGCAGTGTTCTCCAGCCTCTTTGCTCATCAGCCCTCAACCTCAGGTAGTTATTGGCACTCCAGGATTAGAAAGTGCCAGCTTTAATCTGGACCATCCATTAGTAGCTGTGTGCTGCTGGGCAAATTCCTTAACATCTCTGAGCTGGCATCTCTTCTTCTGTACAATGCAGATGGCATTCGTACCTCCTTCACAAAGACTGTGTAAACATTTTTAAAGTTCGTGCATTTATGCAATGCATACTTAGTGCTGCTTGTTTTCTTGCATTTTCAAATTTCTTCCTCACAAAAGTCATAAAGTAGGTTATCATCATATTCCTTATATGTAAAATGTGTAAAGAACTAAGCCCAGCACTGGCACATATAAGAAATCAAGGAAATAATAGCTATTATTATTGATGCTATCGTTTTTGCCGCAGGTATTATTACAAGGTTGCCATCATCATCATCATCATCATCATCATCATCATCATCATCAATCATCATCATGAGTTCCTCGAATTTTCACCATGCCCTTTGGACTCCTAAAACCCCTGCCTTGCACTTTGCCTACGCTCCTTCAATCTCTGTCCACCCCCTCAATTTCACCCCCCCCCCATCCCTCACCCCTGTCTCTAGTACATCTGTGTCTCTTCCTTGAAAAAAAACAGGAGCCAGTCCCCAGCTCGCGAACTTAGCACCCTGCGCTGTGCCGCGCCGCGTCCCCAGCGCTTTGCCCGGTGGGGGGTCCTCCTCTGGGACCCCGCGCGCCTCACCTGCAGTGCCGGGCTCCCCCGCTGCACTGGATCAGCGGGCAGGCAGCTCCGGGCGGGACCGCGGGACACACCTGGGTGGAGCAGCGCCAGCTTGAGGCTCTGCGACCTCCTCCCTGCAGAACCTGGGCTCCGGGAGAAGGTCCCCACCTGGGACTTTCTACCTGGACCCTAAACCAGCCGGGCGCACAACAGGCGTGGACAAAAGCATCAGGCACAGCACGGGAGGCAGGAGCCTGGGCAGCGCCTAAGGCTTATCCACCAATTATAGTGGAGCGGCTTGATTTGGATCCGGACTCAAACAAAGGATTAAAAATCACAAGGGGAGCAATGTGACCATTAGAAGTTAAAGGGATGGATTTTTGTAATTGTAATGGAGGCTTTCTTTTTTAAGAGTCCCTTTTACAGATATGCTTTTACAAAACTGAAACGATAGGCTCTCTAGCATGTGCTTGGAAATAGTGGGGATCAAAGAGTGGTGGCGGGTGGCTGAAACAAGATTGGCCAAGTGTTGATAATTGCTGAAGCCGAGCGAGGAGGATTCTTATTACCTTTTATTCTTTTTGATGTGCTTGGAATTTTCCATAATAAAAAATATTTGTAATAGACCAATAACACACACGCAAGGAGAGGGTAAAGGAGAGAGAGGAGAGGGAGGGGGAGGGAAGGAGAGAGCGCTTAAGTGCCCACCAAATAAAAAATTATGAAATAGTACAATACACCAACTCTATGGATTAAACAGCCATTAAAATGGTCATTTAAGGTTAGGGGTGTAGCTTAGTAGCAAAGCATGTGCCTAGCGTATGGGTACCAAGGCACTCGGTTCAATCCCCAGCACCAAAAAAAAAAAAAAGTCTTTTAACAAAAAGCATATAATAGAAATAATAGAAACACAAGGAAATAATTTTATAGCCAAAACAAAAAAAAAAATCAAATATAAAATGTGTGAGCTTTTATTAAAATGGAAAGGAAATGCATTAAAATAATAGATTTTGCCTGGTGAGATTATGCATAACTCTTTTGCATCTCACTTAGTGAAATATAATAGTGGAGCCTAGAGATTTTCTTGCAATCCTTCCTATTTAATCCTTCCTATTTAACATCTTAATACCTGTGGCTTTTAATAGAAATTACTGAAATACCAAATGCTGACACCAATTTGTCAGTGGCAAAATTAAAACATTCTCTTCAGAAATGACCAACCACCAACCATGGAGCTGTTCTTGCCTGCTGAGAGTTACCTATATACTCTAGGTCCAGCATCCCCCAAAACATCCCTTTTGTCTCAAAGTCTTGCTTTAGTGCTTTATCCTCAAGTCCAAATGATGGGAAATGCCTTTATCAATTTTTGATTTGGAAAATAGGCTACCTCTGAGTCTCACATGATTCATCTTGGAAAAATAAAAAGTATCTTTTCATTTTTTACATATTTTTGGGCCTGCCTAGCACATGCAAAGTCCTGAGTTCCATCCCCAACACTTCAAAAAAATACATAAATAAAAAAATAACCTAGGCATATGATTTTATAAATGTTGTATTAAAACAATTTTGTAAATGGGTGTACACATACATGCATTTTAAAGTATAGAAGAGCACACAGAACAAAAAATAATGGTACCTTCAGAGTTATGGGGTAGGTAAAGCTTTTTTCACTTTGTTCTTTTTGCCTGTATTTTCTATTTTTTCTATAATGAACATGTTATTTGTAATGCAAATACCAGCAATTTCATGATCAGTCATAGCCATCTTATAAATAACTTATTGTTTATTGTTATTGTTTATACAAAGTGGCAAAATCAAGTGCTGGAAAACCTATTTTGTTCTGCTCAGTCTCAGTGGTTCATTCCTGTAGTCACAGCTACTAGGAAGACTGAGGCAAAAAGATCACTTGAACCCTGGAGTTCAAGGCCAAGTTGGACACCACTGTGAGACCTCATCTCAAAAAATAAATAAACCAGGGGAAACTGGGGTTGTAGCTCAGTGGTAGGGTACTCACCTAGCATGTGTGAGGCACTGAGTTTGATCCTCAGCACCATATACAAATAAATAAAGGTATTGTGTCCACCTAAAACTAAAAACTATTTAAAACTATATTTTAAATAAATAAATAAACCAATGTTCTTTATTGAATCCTGAACAGAATATAAGAAAAGAGCATTCAGGCATTTTATCTGTTAATTATTTTCTCTTAAGAAGAGCATATAAGACACCACAATTTTACATGGTCATTTATTTGGGCAAAAACATCTTTACTTTTCATTTTACATGTATTGAAAAGTAATTTTAAAGTGACTTTGTAATGAAAACATGTTATGTAATTTATGGGAATGAAATGACTCTCAAATCCAGAGGGAATCTTAAGTTCTAGTTATGTAATAATATTCTCCCAATTCTCCAAAGTATAAAATTTCATAGAGAAAAAGTATTTTGTCCTCAGTGAATACTGACTCCAATTCAGTGATACCAATACAGATAGGAAGCTACAAAACACACACTTTACTAGTAAATGAAGCCAAATACCCTACAAATTGTACTATAAAAACAAATAATACACTAATCATAGGGAATGGTAAATCAAAACCATGATACCATCTCACACCTATTAAGATGGCTACTATTCAAAACACAAAATAAGTGTTGGCAGGGCTGGGGGTGTGGCTCAGTGGTAGAGCACTTGCCCAAGCATGCACAAGGCCTGGATTCCATATCCAGCACAAAGCGGGTGGGAGGAGACAAGGATATGGAGAAATTGGAAATCTTGTGCACTGTTGGTGAGAAAGTAAAATGGTACAGTCTTTGTGGAAAACAGTATGGTGGTTCCTCAAAAGATTAAAAATAGAATTGCCATATGACCCAGCAGTCCCCCTTTGGGGAATCTCCCTAAAATAAGTAAAAGCAGGATCTCGAAGAAATGCACGTACACTTGTGCTACATCAACATTATTCACAGTAGCTGAAACATGGAAGCAACTCAAGCGTCTAACAGTGGATGAACAGATAAACAAAACGTGGGACATACGTATCATTGACTATACAGCCTTAAAGGGGAATTCTGACACGTGCTATGATAAGGATGCATCCTGAGGACATCATGCTTGGTAAAATGAGCCAGTCACAAAAAGACAAATGCTGTGTGATTCCACTCACACAAGGTACTTAGAAGAGTCCACCAGAAAGCTGAACAGCAGTTGGTAGGGCCTGGCAGCAGGAGAAATGGAGAGTTTTTGTTTAATATAGTTGCAGTTTGCCAAGATGAAGAATCCTATAGTTGGGTGGTGGGAATGGTTATACAATATAAATGTGCTTAACATCTCTGAAAAGCCTCAATTAAAATGGTTACTTTTTATGTTACTAATTTTACCACACTAGAAGTTAGAATTCGAAAACAAATGATGGCACTTTCAGTGAGCACTAATAATTTAAATAGGAGACAATTAAATTGAATATGGTATCCTAATTGGATACTAGATCCAAAAAAGGTTATCAGTGGTAAAACTGGCAAAATCCCAATAGTCCAGAGTTTAATAGTCCTGTACCAATGTTAATTTTTTTAGTTTTGAGAAACATACCATAGTTAAATAAACTGGTAACACTAGGGAAACCTAGTTAAAGGCTATACAGGAACTGATTCCATAAATCTGAAATTATTCCAAAATAAGTTTACTTTAGAAAGTCAGATACAACTTAGTTAGAATTACTCCTATGTAGAAGACAACCAAATATAATAGAAAAATTGATAAAGCAAGTAGTAAAACATGAATGCCTGTATAATTGTAGCACGAGATTTCTTTTCTTTTCTTTCTTCTTTTTTTTTTTTTTTTTTAATGTAGCAGAAAAGCCCAACTTTATTCTGTGGTCCTAAACACAGTGCACACACATATAACACTGTGACGACACTGACTGAGCGGGTGCAGATGGAGAGGCACAGCAGCAGCAGTCTGTACACTACTGAAATTACCCTGCTATAGACTGGCATCAGGGTGGTGTCCCTTTCTCATGTTAAATGGAACCCTCCATGGCAACCACCAAGTAATATCAATGAGACATTCCCAAAATGAGAGGTAAGGGAATTAAAATGCTTCACTACAAACATCAACTGAATAGAAATGAAGATAGTTGTATAACGACATAAGTCACATTGAATCAAAACTTATCCTGCTCTCCTTTCAAGGACGCAAACCACACCAAACCAAGAGTCCACCCAACTCTTGTTATAAGATGGCAAGCCAGGCTGAACCGTGAGCTCATCCAGCCCCTTAGCACCTAATCTTAGGTAATCACACCATGAAATGTCATTTCTCAAAAAAAGACCTTATTCTTAGGTGTGTAGTTTTGATCCTACACCTGTCTTCAGGGGTTATAATTTAATCCGTAACACTCCCTGGTCCTTTTTATCTGAGAGATTTTAGCAATAGGTGTTGAATGTTGTCCTGTAATTATTCCACGTCAATTTATACAATCATGTCTGTCATGTGAGCTTTTCCTAGTCCCCTAGCTTTTCTTTTTCTTTTAAAACTATTTACAAAAAGTTTTATTCTACTACTTCTTATCTTCAAACATATGAAACACTTCTAAATATATAGATGGAGTAGATATTCCATATAAGAAGCTATCCGCTGGGGCTGGGGTTGTGGCTCGGCAGTACAGTGCTCGCCTCGCACGTGTGTGGCCCTGGATTCAATCCTCAGCACCACATAAAAATAAATGAAATAAAAGTATTGTGTCCAACTACAACTAAAAAATAAATATTTTAAAAAAGAACCTGTCCAGTATGCACACAGCACTAGTAAATAAAATAAATAAAAGTATTGTGTCCAACTACAATTAAAAAATAAATATTAAAAAAAAGAACCTGTCCACTATGCACACAGCACTATTAAATAAAATTGCACACATAGCAACAGTTATATTCTCAGGTATCTTCTAGTATGACAATTTTGTCCTTGATCCTTTCCCTCCTCATTTTTTTCTACTTTCAGTCCAGTGGACAAGTATGGGCATAGTAATGCTTAAAGATAGTTTAACCAATTCATATCCAAAAGTCAGTTTCAGAGGACAAGCTTTCCTATGAATTTCAATACAAAATGTGCTAATTTTATTAAGTACCATCAACCTCTTTGACATCTAGAGACTGGATGTTGCAAATTTGGGACTTACTTGTCCATTATAATACACAGCAAAACAAGATGCATAAAACATACAGAAAACTGATGTCTGAAAATGTCCACTCACGGACATACTACCTTTTGAAATTGCTTCCCTCTCACCTCCTCCACATCATTCCACATCACTGGACAAGTACAGATAGAACTATACTATTTGCCAAGGTGGTTTAACAGTTCCATTCCCAAAAGACAATATTTCATGTGAATTTTAGCAAAAAGATATTTACAAAGTGATATTTTACTATCTCTACATTTAACATACCTTGGGCACTTCTAAACATCTAGACAGACTAGATGTTTCAAGTAAGGACTCACTGTGTCCACTATGTACACAACAGTTTTGAATAAACTGCACACATGTAACAATAGTTCTAATTTGAAAATGTCTTTAAAATATGAGCATTCTGGCCTTCCTTCACTGACCCAGTGGGCTACTATGCTAAATTTTTCAGAAGACAATCTTTCCTAGGAATTTTAACACAAAACATACAAAATTTGTTGACTAATCCCATTTTTATCATACATTGGAAATCTCTTTAACACCTAAAATGATTAGATGTAGACTGAGACTCGTTTGCCCTTTGTATACACTATGTACACAGCAAAGTAAAACAAACCCACAGACATAAGGAACAAGTCTTATCTCATCGTAAGCACACTGGCAGGGTACTCCTGAGGACCAGCACACAACTGGGGGTTCAGCAGGAGGTTGGCTATTGCCCCCTCCCCACCAAAAAAAATTCATAAGAATTTTAACAAAAAGAAATTTACAAAATGTGTTCTATTTTACCACTTCTACTTTTAACATATTCCAGGCACTTTAGAACATCTAGAAAGTCTAGATATTTTTAAAAAATACTTAGCATTTATAACTATATACAGTAATGAAGAATAAAATGTATACACAAAACAATGGTTATAATAGGAGAATGTCTTATACATAAAACCCATCTGGCACAGGAGCTCCTTCTTGTCACAAAGTCCTCTCCATGTCTTTCTAACTCACTGAACAAACATGGACAAGTGCTCCTAGAGGTGGCCTAACAGATCAATTTCAAAGTCACTTCCAGAAGAAACTTCTGATTTTTTAATGGGCATTTACAAGACATCATTTCTAACTCTATCATCCAGTCTTTAAATTTAGAATGTCCAGATGTAGCAAAAATTTTAGAAGGTTGGGAGGCAAGTTGAGAGCAGCACCTTTTTCATATGCTATACATTGGGCTTTTACATAGGACCAGTACATCTTCCCAAAGGGTGCTGGGCATTTCCAAGTGGTCAATTATGGTATGTTCCTCTACCTTTATTTTCTTTTTGGCAGAAGGCACACCAACTGCCTGAGAGCCACTAACTGTTCCACCTGTCCTTGTCAGGGCTTTGCTCACCTTCCATAAGGCCTTTCTTTACCTTGGGGGACAAGGTGCAAGTGTGTCGGGCTGAGGTGCAATTTCACGGGTAGAATTGCTGGTCTCATGGGCTGAAGTAGGGTCTCACAGAACGAGCCGGCGTGCTGCATGGTTGTGGAGGGCTCATGGGTATTCCAAATTCCAATCTGATGGTGTGATTGTAAAGTTATCAGAAATCTATACTTCAAAGTTTTTTCCATCCTTTACACGAACCTCCTTGAAGACACAGCAGTTTAAGATCATAGTTGCTTGACAAAGGACTTTCAGAAAAAGCACAGGAGTAAAGAAATTAACTGGGAACAGCAAGGTTTGGCATGGCATGGTTAAAGATCTGGTGGAATCCATTACAACTGCACATGAGATTCTTCTTTACCTTTGTTCACTGCTGCTTGGCTGTTGTCTCAGAATCCATTAGCTGCAAACAGACTGAATTCTACTCTTTTTAGTTTCTGAGTGTGTTTTTCTTCATGTAGATCACAAATGTTTCTTAGGTGTGGATATGGTGTAAACTTATATCTTTGGTAAGTGGGTTGTTCAATTTGTGAGCATCCTAGTTGGTTTAGTTAATTATGACCGCATTTTGTGCTCTGTGAACTCCCAGACTACTGATTCACACATCCATGGGATATAACATAATCTGGGGGTACTTAGGCATTTGAACAAATGCTGCAGGTCATATTAGCCACCACATACGCATGATGAAAATGCTACTATTGTTAGAGGAAAGACTGTGGACCACCTTTATCACTAACCAAATGACGGGAGGCACTGATATAAATATCTTGCTTCATTACAAAGCTAGTACTACTGTACTCAGAATGAAGTAAAAACAAAGATGTCTGGAAACACCCAAGTTTTACTTTGTTGCCCAACAGAGCCCACTTTCTGTTACACACATCAACTATATAAAAATTTATCCAACAGGATGAGAGAAATTACAGAAATTTAACCACTCCACTCACGGGAGAAATGACTAAGGGCATTGTGACTTCTTTTCTTCCCTTCTCTGAAATCAGCAGTCTGAACACTCTAGGGGTTTACAATACAGGAGGAAGGAGCCAGGACTCACAGGTGCAGCCGGCATCCCTTTCCCTTGCCCTATAGGGTCAAGTGGCTACCTCTTCTTCATTTCTCTACCACAACTTTAACTTGATATCAAGAACTTTACACAAGAAATGGTGCAGACAAGGCAGCTTTATTATACTTTGCAGGGGAAAAGAGTCCATTTAGGGAAGAAAAAAAGTGATTAACACTCCTAAGCAACACTGCCATCTAGTGGAATTGTGACGCACCACCAGGACTTTTAAGACCAGACAGAAATGTGAGTGCATTCAGGTTTCAACTTTCAGGGCAGAATGGCACCTTTTAACAACTTGGTCCTCAGAGAAGCTAAGATTTTGAGAAACGATTTTTATCTTTAAAATGCATAAATGTATGTAATTCCTCTGCTTTCCTGGGTAAAGAATGATTTGTGTTTTCTTTTAATAGGCCATCAAATTAATTCTCAAAGTACTATCTTAAAACAGCAACCCCTGATTATGACAGTTTAAAAAAGAAGCAAATCTCCAATGTATAAGAACTACATTGGGTTTACTCATTTCCTCTATTTTCACAATCTAGGTTGCAAAATATCTGTACTTCACTTTTTCTAATTCCTGGAAGAAATCATTAGAACACACCAATAACAATTTTGCATAAATCACGTAACCCAATTCTTATTATGACTGCACAATAATAGTGGAAGATATTGGTGGGAGAATGTGGGAATGCTGCTCCTAATGAACAAAAAAGTAATTCATCTCAAGGCTTTAAATCTCCTTTATACCAGGTGTTGCAGTTAATGTGTTGATTTGATGACTTCTATGAGTACGTATATGAGAATACTTAATGAAACACCTGGATGAAAAATGAAGTAACGTTGTGAGAATAACATATTGTTAATATCCACAATCTCAAATGGCATCTCTGTTATTACTGAGATTTTAGGATCTGTGTTAAGTGCTGTGATCTTTGGAATATCCACAATGGTTATTGATCTTGCTAATGAGTTCCACTATCACAATATTTCTAGGTTTATGGTCAGAGGCATTCATGGATTCTAGAATGCATGTCTGACATGGTATTCAGCAAACCATACCCTTGGCAAATAATAAACTCAGTTAAGGATTCTAGAAAGAACAAAGCTTAGGGGAGGAGGTATACAAGTATTAAGTAAGTAGTTGAATTAAAACATTTTTAGGTTGCATTATTAGTAAATACAATAGAAAGTTTCAACTCTGAGAACCTAAGATGACCCAGAAAACCAAGTTATACACGTGGGGTATAAGCTAGCCCAAAGCCAGAACCAAGGAGTCTGTACTTTTCAAAGCAGCACTGACTAGGGTGAGTCTTTGGGGGTACCTAGACAGCCTGGTGTTCACTGAGACCTGCATCCTCCCCCGGCCCCCCGTCTGAAGCCTTCCTTCACCACATACCCAGGTTGTCAGCATCTTTCACATAATGCTACTATTTGGGGACTCCTGAAGCCAAAGTAGTTAAAAACACACACACACACACACACACACACACACGGGAAGCCTTGTAGTAACTCAAACATGATGCCAAAGTCATCTCCAAAAAAAGTTTATTAGCATGATTAAAAACATTTTCTTGAATAACAGAGTTTCTAAACATGAAAGAATATCAGTGGCTATACCTTACAACCAATATTTGGAATTCAATGGACAGCTTTATTGCCAGTCTTCATTTTATTAAAAACAATCCGTTTATTGGCTCCATGAAGTCATGACTATTGCTTTGTCTGGGAATGAGTCCCAACTGCAATTAAGTATAAAAAATATCTTCCATCATAACTGGAGTGTGACCTGCATTGAAGAACAGCTCTAACTGAGTAAAGAGTTGATAAAAATCCAGAGTTGGGTTTTTGTTTTTTAAAAACATTCCTTTTACACACTACAAAGAAATAATTAGTATTTTGGCTTTTTAAATTCCTACATGATATTTAGAATGGCCGTCCCCAAAGGTCCTCCCATCACATAACTGTGAACCCTCTTCTGGAGGGTAGATCCTGGGGCAGACTCTGCAGACTCTGGCCTCCATGAGTCTATACTGGTCTGAGAACAAAGACAGCATCATCCAGAACATAGTAGTCATTATACATGTCACCTTCGCACAGGTATGGCAGTCTGGTGAAAGCTTCGATAACAAAACCAGCTTTTCTGAACACCTCAGGCAGGCTATTCACTTGTTCTTCCCAATTCTGTCCCTTGATTTCCAAAATTTCTGATGGTTTCTCCCACTTGCCACCTACTAAAACAAATAAAAACATTAAGTTAAATTCTTGAACAAATGAGTTTCCTAGGACCTGGTATGTTCCAAGCATGGGACGTGTGGATGAGTCAGCTCCTTCTTACTCCCAGCACCCCCTGAGAAGGGTGGGCCGACTGGAAAGCTAAAGAACTTGCCCAGAGGTGCAGGGCTAATGGGCATCAGAGCAGATATGTAACCCCAGGTTACATTTCCATCTTCCCTGACAGAGCTTCAGAGGACACCTCCTTCGGATTCACTGGAGGTTGTAATGGTAAATGGGTCTGGAAAACTAGTCATTGAATACTAGAATAATGAATCAGAGAGTGACATATATTATTTCAAAGAGGGTTTTAGACAACTGCAAGAACATATAGCTAACGTAGTAAACTTACTCAACTATTACCTAAAGAGATTTATCAGGCTGAAAATAAAAACAGGCTCACGATGGGTTTTTAGAAAAACAGACCATCTGTGTGTTTTTCAAGTTGACCCATTCCCTAACTTTTCAGAACAATTTCATAAAGAATTAATCTCTAGTCCAGAGAGAGAAAGGACACTAGAAAGTAGGGAATTGCTTGGTATTTCTTAGAATGGCAACCGTCGGCCATTCCCAAACCTATGAGATGCCAGGAAAGTGGGGAAACCAAGCAATGTTTCAGGTTCACAGACAAACCAAGCATTAACTACAGATACACAGCAAAGATGAAAGCATAATTAAATTTAGGGGTTCTTTTAGGTGCATTGGTAATGTAAAAAAATACATATATTCTTAAATGTGTTACTAAATTCAGACTGAAAACAACTTTCTGTTCATGAGAAAATATGTCATCAGCAGTGGCAAGAGAGAGAACACCAGAGTGAACAGCATGGTAGGGATCTTCAGTGCCCCAGCCCTGCATCCTCTTCCTGGGTCGGGGGCTTCCCTGCGGGAGGCAGGTCTAAGCATGGGCTCTCCCCACCTCCCCACAGCACAGGTGGTGGCACATGACCCAGGCTCAGACACACTCAAGACCTGGAACAAAGAACTAGGACCCCTACAAGCAGGGACACATGATGGCCACATGATGACCTTCTCTGGAGGTCAGTGCAGTGGCAGGGAAATCACGTGGCTGGGACAGCAGCTGTGTGGTACCAGGACAGTCGCTGCAGCGATACACTCTTAGACCAGCTTTACAGGGTGACTTGGCATATTCTTCCCAGCCATAGACCCCATGCATGATTCTCCAGTCTTCCCAGGGACCCTGGAGGCCACCCCAACCCTGCCAATAAGTTTCCTTTTTCCTAAGTCAGCCTGAGTCAGTTCCTGCGGCTAACCTGCCTCATGATATAAGAGGACCAGGGGTGACAAGGACCCAGAGCACAGGGGCCTGCGCATCTACTCACAACACATTCAAAAGAGGTCTTTAAATTCAGAGCTGGGCACAACCAGTTAATGACAGAGGGTGTATTTCTTACTAATTCTCTTGGTCCCACAAGAAGACACATCTTTCTACTCCTTCCCCACAGCCAGCAGTTACTGGCACAGAGCAAGGTACACACACACACAGTGGTGACCCAACCAGCAACCAGACTGGTCTGAAAATGTAAAGTACCACGTGTGAAGCAAAAGTCCTTTTAGGAAACACACACTACGTGTAAAGCAAAACTTCACACAAAACATCTAATACCTGTGAGGAGAATTTATACAATCCAATCCACAAAAAGTATACGTGGGCATTTAGAAATGTGCTCAACTTTAAATGGTGAAACTTTGCAACAAACCATCTTTACACAATTTCAAAAAGTTCCTGATTATGGTTCCTAAATAAGAGTTCCTCTCTTCAGTTCTTCCTTTCTAAAAAAAGAAAAGAGGAAAAAAATACCCAACTCTTCAAACACACCCCCGACAGCTGCACGCATACAGAAAGAAATGGAGACTGTGAACAGAGGCAAGATCCTTCTCGGTCTAGAAATCAATCTGGTTCTATTTTATGCCGGTAAGGTATTTTTTTTTCCTTCTCCATTCTATTTAAATTAATTGCTCTTTTGCCTAGTGCATTTACTTTTTAAGCTCTACAGAATAATTTTTAAATGTATAATATTATGGAAATTTAGGTCTAAGGTGATAAGTTTCCTCTTTTTCCAGAGGAACAGGTAATAAATAATAGCTGAGGAAAAGTTTCATATTAACCTTGAAATTCCCTTTGAATTATACTGCATTAGAGAAAACCTCACCAAAGAACTGAAAATGCAGTTAAGATCACATGTGCTGGTCATTAACAATTTAATTCCTATACAAGCAAATTTGCTCTGCTCATGGCACCCACTGAACAGCATTTGCTGAATGAACACTCTGGAATAACAGTATTTCTAAAAAGCTGAACTTCTGTAAACTTAAAGTACTTATTATTTTTTTTAAATGCCAAAACTCTTAGGACAGCCATTTCATAATATGTCCATTTTTAAAATTCTGCCTACACCCATTTTTTTCTCTATGAAAAAGAAAGGGTTTCTTTCATCACAGTTCTAATAATCTCAGATTAGCCCACAAAATTTGCATTATAGGATAGGGAAGGGGGCAAAATTCTTAAAATTGATATTAGTTTTCTCATTTATAAAGAAATACACCAAAAGGTTAACAGTGGTTATTTTAAGCAAAAGGAGTGCAAAAGGTGACTTGTTGCTTGCTTCTTGCTTCTATTCTGTTTTTCTCCCATAAGTATATATTACTTTTACAAACTATTTTAAAGAAAAATCCCGACATAGTCTAAAAACTGTGCAAACAAAACGTGTGGGGTCCACCCTAATTGGGAGTGGGGTGGGGAGGGAGGCTGGAAGCTGAGGCTGCAGCGGGGACGGCAGGCTCCACTCCACTAGACTGCTGCTCTGCTCGTCTGAAATGTTCTATAATGATAAGCTTTTTAAGTGTCAGAAACTAGTTCTCTACATATTTTCCAACTTGTTTTTTTTTTTTAAATAGTAAGATGATTTTTAAATTTCCTCCACTGAAATAAACTTTTCAACATTTTCAGTGGATATTCTGATTAAAAAACAACCACCACCCTATGGAACACTGGAACTTGTGAAAGAAACGTTTTACGGGAAGGGGCTGTGGTGCGCCGCTACCCAAACTTCTCTTTTTGCTAACATGTTGCTTCACTGCTGAGGGAGAGAAGAGCAGCTTTCTCACGAGTCTCTGCCTTTCAAAGAAAACCTCTACAACTGGTTTTCACCCACCTCAGACTAAGGAGAGACAGGACCCTTCAAAGTTGCAAATGTTCATATTACTTACCCTGCACACCAGTTCTTAACAGAAAATGTTAAAAGTTAGTTTCCCTTTTAAAACTGTACCCAGCAGACAATTTGAGATTGAGGCACTGTTTTACAGTTACATTCTGACAGGTCCAATTCCATTTCAAATTTCCAATATATAAATCTATATAGTGAAGTGTTCCTCTGGTCTTTTAAAGTGACTGAGCCTGAACAGGAGACAGAGGGTGAATCAAACAGACCTGGGAGTGAATTGGCCCCTCATCGGGAAACCCAGCTCAACTGAGCCTCCACAGACACAAAGCCCCAGGAAGCCCCCGGATCCTCCCCAGGTGATTGACTTCAACCTGCCATCTGGTTTATGTGTTTCAGGTCACTACAAAGCTCCCAGCTCATCTCAAACTGTACAAATTCTAAAATTAAAACATAGTTAAGAACAGATTCTCATCACAAATACCATGATTCTAATTTTAATTCCTCTTCTGTTTGGGTGGGGGACGTAGAAGAAAAAAGTTAAGTGGAAAAAGAGCCCCTGTCTGAAACTTAAACATCAGACACCTGAATTACTTTTTAATTTCATTTATAAGATATACTCAGACCAATAAAACCAGTTGGAAACACAACCCGGCAAAAAAGCAGACAAAAATTTGCATAAATCCCCATCTGACTTAACCAGTAGTGTTTTTTCTAAGGGCTCTGATGTCCCCAGAAAGGGCCTGGGGCAGGCCTTCCCATTTACAAGCACCTGAGTGGCTTTCCAGCTTCATATACCTGGTGTTAGAAGACCAAGGTGGGGACCCACACTCCAAGCAGCATCACACAATGGGGAGAGCACTGGACAGGGAGTTAAGGCCAGTTCTATGAACACCCTGTACACAGGTGCCCATAGTTATCTCTAAAATGAGCATGCGGCACTAGGAGGACATTGGTAGTGGCAGGGGCAGGAGCAGAAAGAGCTATGTTTTATTGAAAACTTACTGTAGCTTAGGCAAGTAAATACTCTTTACACATCATTGCACTAGAACTTGACTCAAACTGCATAAGGTCAACCACATCATCCCCACCATGATGAGGGAAGCGACACAGAGATCACAGAGCTAGAACCATTAGAGCCAGGATTTGAACCAGTCTGTGGCTCTTTATCACACAATACTGTTAGTCAAATAGGATAAATGTTACAGGGCCTACAGTGCAGTGTACAAGTGCCAGGAAGAAACCAAATCTGCTAGCCACAGTAGGACTCACTCACTTGACCTCTGCTCTGTAACCAAAGATGGTGCAGGCGAGGCCAAGGCTGCGTTTCCACAGGTGTACGTCTTGCCTTTTATCATGCTTCTAGTATGGACACTGGGCTCACAAAGGAACCATTGTGAACCGCCATGAATTGCCAACTATCCCAAACCCCATAAGACAAAAAGAAAAAAAGAAAAACCCTGCTCCCGCTCATGAACTCAATCAGTGGCAGCAACATTTGTATGAGGAGCTTTGAAACACTTGACCACGCTGAATACAACGCTCTTATGGGAAAGGGGTACGAGGAGAAAACAGGTTCTAAGGGATGATGTGATCTGCCCAAGATCAAAGGAGAGGTTGTAAGGAGCAAGCGCAACAGGACCCCAAACTTCTGACCCCAGATATGCCGGTGCCTCAGCTTGCCTGGCTAGCTCCACTGAACCTCTCTGGGGCTGTCTTCAAGTAACCAGATGGCATGCAACCAGGTCAGGAATCATGGGGTTAGGACAAATGAGGATCACTGTGTCTTATTTTTACAGTCTTGTTTGTATTGAGAGTAAGGTAAGAAAAAGAAAGGAACAGCTGGGTTCCAGCCAAAACATCAGAGAAAGAGCACCGGCAAAGTGAGGACAGCCCGCTAAACACTTGCCTGCTTCCTCCCCAGGTGCTGTGGGTTCCTGTACTGTCTCCGTCAGGCAGCCACAATACCTAGAGGTGGACTACACTCACAAGGCTGTCACCATAGAGTGCACCTTCTCCACAACTGGATGCCCTTCAGAGCAACCCATGAGCCTGTGGTTTCG
Source organism: Marmota marmota marmota (assembly GCF_001458135.2). NCBI lineage: Eukaryota > Metazoa > Chordata > Mammalia > Rodentia > Sciuridae > Marmota > Marmota marmota. Next base: position 15,437,103 of record NW_026000185.1, on the reverse strand, counting down.
CTATGGCGCTCAGCAGCCTGAGAACCTGTGCTTGGATGGATGCAGAAGTGAAACGGACAAATTCACAGTGGGGGAAGCCCTGGCCCAGAACCGAGTTTCTCTCACTGTCAACAGGGTGACATCAAATGACAGTGCAATTTACATCTGTGGAATAGCATTTCCTAGAGCAGAGACACCGAGAGCCAAGCAAACTGGAGAAGGGACCATGCTGGTGGTAAGAGGTCAGTCAATGAAGGCTTTTTTTCTGTGTGTCATCACATTTTGCTCAGACCTTTAAAATCTTCACATCACTTCCACGCAACTGTGAGATAAATTGGTAACTTAATACCCTAGCCAGTGATGTGAGGAGCACAAGTCACCATAGGTATGGATTCAAGACTCATTCCAACCCAGATACAGTCAGTAGCATGCTGGGTACTGTGTTCTGTCTCCATACCCAAACTTGACTAATGAAGAATGACCAACCATGTTCTTCTTTCCTGTCTACTACAGGGACTAGGTGTAAGGCACCAATTCCACAGGGAACCTTGTGATTAACTCAGCTTTCTCAGGAACTGGTCTAGAATTACTCTACCTAGAACAATATACTAGAAAAGCATAAACAGTCAATAAACTAGACCCAGGAAATAAATGCATCATGGAGAATAAACACAAATTTGGATAGAAGACACTGACCCTTCTCATTCTGCCTGGACAAGAAAGAATAGCTTCTAGAGATCTGCTAACACCCCTGACAATCTCTCACTCAAGTGAGGATTTTCCTGTCAGTAATTTCACCAAGTCATTTACTTCAGTAGACTGAGATTATGAAATTTCAAGGTGGCACACATCTGTAGTCCCAGCTACTGGAGACGCTGAGGCAGGAGTATTGCTTGCACTCAAGAATTCAAGGCCAGCCTAGGCAATACGGTGAGACCCCACCTCTTTAAAAAAAAAAGAAAGAAAGAAAAGAGAAACTTCAGTGAAAAGCTTCACATGATTCTGGGGGAAGGAAAAGAAGGGCAGTAGCACTTTGCCATTCTTGGACCTCTTGCCCTTAAAAAACGACTCTCCTATGTAATGAGCCTGAGATCATTCCATTCAAACACGATCTCAAAATCAACTAGCTCTTTATTTTTAAAATAGGACTCTAAGGATCTAAGACTGTCTGGTATTATGATCCCTGCTTTTGACTACTAGGGGTATTCTAATGGGCTTTTGATACTTGAATGTCACTTAACCTTAGTTTATTCTCACCTGTAAGAAAATTAAAAATGAGTTAACACACATAAAGCATATAATACTGCCTGACACATGGTAAATACTCAATAAATGTCAGCCACTGATATGAAAACACACGATGACTTCAGAGACTCATATGCCTCACTGCATTAACCTTCTATAAAAAAAATTATTAGAAGAGAAAATGGCTTAGAGATGAAGATCACAAAAAGATTTGTACATAATTGAAAAGTTGCTAAGATGCCTCACTTTTCTACAGAGATGCTAATTTAGCACCAAAACATTTTTTTAAAGTTGTATAGATAGAGTTAATTTGTTAGTTTCACATGTAAAAATGTATGTACTGATAAGAATCCAGGGGATACTTGGTTGGAATGCACAGGTTAAAAGATAATAACTATAAATCTAATTGTACTTTGTACTTTAAATAATCAAAAGACATGGCATGTTACTTAATCTCTCCCTAGAGCACAGAACACTGAATGTCTCCAATGTCGGGAGACATTCAGAATGTGAAAATGGGTTCAGTAATTTCACCTGTAGAACTTTTAGCAGAAAGCACATATGTCACAATAGTATGCCTGTCTTTTTTTATTAAGATTTTTTATTAGTGCTTTATAATTATAGTAGTTGGGTTCATCCCAACAAACTCATACATGTGTAGAAATAGACTGCAGTTCTTTTAGGCAAGCAGTGGATACTATGATCCTCAATGGAGGGCCTTCACAGGCTTTTTTTTTTTTTTGGTACTGGGATTGAACACAGGGACACTTAACCAGTGACCCACATCCCCGGCCCTTTTATTATTATTATTATTTTATTTATATATGACAGTGGAATGCATTACAATTCTTATTACACATATAGAGCACTATTTTTCATATCTCTGGTTATATACAAAGTATATTCACGGCAATTCATGTCTTCACACATGTACTTTGGATGATAATGATCATCACATTCCACCATCATTTCTTACCCCATGCCCCCTGACTTCCCCTCCCACCCCTCTGCCCTATCTAGAGTTCGTCTATTCCTCCCAGGCTCCCTCTCCCTATCTCACTATGAATCAGCCTCCTTATATCAAAGAAAACAGTCAGTATTTGGTTTTGGGGGATGGGGATGCTAGTTTTCACCTAGCATTATCTTCTTGACTCCATCCATCCCAACCCTTTCTTGAGACAGGGTCTTGCTAAGTGGCTGAGGCTGGCCTCAAATTTGCAATCCTCCTGCCTCAGCCTTCCAAGTCACTGGGATTATAAGCATGCACCACCATACCCAGCTTGGGTTTTTAATAGACACCACCATTCACTATAATAGTTCCAAGATTATACATGACATCACTCACAAATGATGTGAAAATATTTTAACTTCATAAGCAGACTCAATGACATTTGTACACTATTTCTAACAAAAGAAAACTTAAATGCCCTTGAACACACTAGTTTCAAAAGTTTAAGTAATGCACTGTACCAGATGGTTAATCAAATTTTTAAATTTTTAAATATTTTTTATCTTTAGCAAGTATCATTTTTAGTATAAAACATTTAAAGAACTGATGAAATGGATTTAACTATCATATACTTTAATATCTTCTAAATCAAAAGACTCCCCCCAAAGAAGCTTACATGAACAGGCAAACAGAATGAGTCCATATTTCACCTGTAACTTGTAGCTTCAATGATACTTTACACATACATACATGTGCAAGAATATGCCTCCACAGTGACTGTTTCTTTCTGTTTCCACAATTAAGAAAGTAAGCTTCTCAGCAAGGAACTGCAGAGTCTCTTGACAGTGCTCTTAGTGCTGCTCTCCATCTACATTACTGGAGTATGTGTGGCCTTCACAGTCCTCTCCAAGGTAAGTCAAATGTTCTCGCACTCATGTCCCCAAAGCCTTAAATATTAAACGGAAAATTATCTCCATCTCTCCATAATCATTGCCTCAGAAACAGCTCACCTAATGAACATCTCCCTCTACTTCTGCAGGGATCATTGCATGCAGAGGAGGGCCACAGGAGGCATAGATTTCCATCACTGAAATTAACAAGAATACATGATTTATAGTGTTTTCTCTTTAAATTCAGTAATGTGGGATTAAGAAGCCATCTTCTATGCTAGCTTTCTTCTACAGAAGTGAGGTGTGGGGAAGCGGTAGCAGGTGGTGGAGTGTTACTGTCATCTATGAAAGCCCTAAGAATAATTTTTAAGAGCAGAAGAGATTAATGAAGAGAGTAGAAGCTGCCTTCAACTATTCAAAATGGCCTAAACTTATTTAAAAAGAATATAACTTGACTTTACATATGTCTTGAGCGGATCCTTATGTCTTATGTTAGAAGTACTACAAATTCCACGATAAACATTAGTTTGAGTTATTTAGTTTACTAATGAAATAAAAATATCTCAGAAATGATATGAAAACTATTAATACTTATTGTATATCATTTAAATATTGTTAGTTTAATCCTATTATGATATAACACATCTGTCACAATTACTGTAAGTGCATAAAATATTTACAGACTTTCCTTTTCTTCTTGACAGTCAAAATCTAATATTCTAAGAAACAGAGAAACAAAAGAAGATTCACAAAAGGTAAAATATTTTTTAAATTGTAGCTAGTTGTAAGTATTTCAAATCCAAAATAGTTTAAGAAACACAGAGAGTATGTGTTTCAACCAGATACTAATGTTTCCTAACTGTTGAGAACCTTCATGATAATCTCAAGTGCTTAGCTGTGATTTCAACTTGACAGCTCTCCACCCTTTGAATAGACTCAAAATACTAAAGAGTTAGCTGTAGTGCAGATGTGTTGGTATGTAGTTTCTGAGACTGGTGACAGTAAATAAAGAAAAAGCTCTGATGATGTGCACAAATCATCACTTATGCTCCTGAAAGAGAGATCTTTTTCTCATTTGTATTTACAGAAGAAAAGTGCTCGGCGTATTTTTCAGGAAATTGCTCAAGAACTATACCACAAAAGATACGCAGAAACAGGCCCACAACTTGTAAGTATAAAATGCCAAAAAGATGCAATACAGGCATAAAGCATGCTTCACAGAAAAAAACTAAGCTGCCAACAAGCTGTCAATACATATTTTCCTTTATAAGAGTCTGAAAAAAGACCTTCACATAAAATGCATTTTTACACAGAACCTGTTTTGATAAATACATAACAAAGGACATTTGATACAATATTAAATAGCCCCAGGCTGGTATCTTAAGTGACACTGAACACTCAGAAACACACTGGACACAAATAATGTTAAGGATGCTTTTGTAGATTAAAAAAATGATTGGTTTTTTTGCTCTTGATTTATGCCCCCCGCAACCGCCCCAGTACTGGGGATAAACCCAGGGGCACTCTACCACTGAGCTACATCCTCATCCCTTTTAATTTATTATTTTGCAATAGGGTCTCACTAAGCTACTCAGGGCCTCACTAAGTTGCCCAGGTTGGTCTCAAATGTGTGATCCTCCTGCCTCAGCCTTTCAAGTCACCAGGATTACAGGCATATGCCATGGTGCCTAGATCAAATTATTTTTTAAATTACTTATTACTGATAAAACAAAAACTTCACATTAGAAAAGATAGAGCTAATGATATAAAAATGAGTATTTCTTCAGTCTTTGGGGTTGGAATGATAGGAAGAGTGCATCTGTATTATCTATAATACATTCTGATGAAAGTCCTACATAAACAGGATTTTCCAACAGCACAACAGGAACTCTGTTTCCATGATACACAGTCAGATTCTCAGACTTAAAATGTATACAGATAATGAAATTAAATACAACTGACAATGTTTTCCTCTTAACTGCATCTGAGACCAAATGCCAACAGCAAAGTGATTATAAGGTGTGGTTATTTTAACCCTTTTTATTTTAAAAAGAATTTTAACTCAAGAGAATGTTGTGGGACTGGGGCTGTAGCTCAGTGGCAGAGTACTTGCCTAGCACAGGTGAGGACTTGGTTCAATCCTCAGCACCACATAATAAATAAATAACTAAATAAATAAATAAAGTTCTAAAAAGTATATTAAAAAAAAAAGAGAGAGAATGTTGTCCAAGTAGTCATTTCATCCTTCAGTGTATGTACAAATACATAAAGACAATGGTTCAGTTACTTAGGACAGCACTCGAAATAATTACAAATGCCTGTTCATTCATACTTTTTTCTTACTGAGGCTGAGGAATTTTCTTCAACAAAGAGGCAAAAGTAAGTGGCCTGAAGGAAGGCCTAGAAGTAAGAACTGTAAAGTTCCCACCCAGGGCTTTGCCAATGATATCTAGACAAGAAAATTATTTTTCAGTCCCAACATCCTACTGGAAGGATAATTAGGACCCAGAATGCAAGGTGGCAGAGCAGCTTATATGTGGTGTGGAGGATGGCATCATTGGTTACATAACCTTAAACACGATTCATTATTTTCTATTGTAGGAGAAAGACAATACTTATGAAAACAGAAGAGCACTTTCCAACTGTGAAAGACCATAGATACATTTTGATTTTCAATTAATTCATTGAAAATCCAACTCCAGAAGCTATGGAAATGCACCAATCAGATCATTAAAAAAAAAATAAATAAAGGTAAAAGGAAAAGACAACTGGCTGCAAAAAAGGTGGCCAGGGCATAAGGAAGCTACAACTAATAGTAATTAAAACCCAACAAAATACAATTGAAAAGTTCTTTCCTAATTTGCCAATAAAATTCTAAGCAACCAAATAGATTACAGGCATGCAGCTTCAAAAAATTTTCTGACATGTACCCTACATCTGTTTCATTTAACATGTTAATAAGTGTGTGATGGCGATTACCCTGAAGATTTGAAGTCAACCACATGACTCAATCCTGAGTGGAAGAAATGTCTTTGTGGGTGGTAGAAATGATGGAATAATTAGCATCAGCGGGAAGGCATAAAGAGAAGGAGAAATATGCTGAAATTTGAGTTAGAAGAATTCATTTTGAAAAGTACCTTGGAGCAAAAATTATTTCCTCTAATATTTTAATGGGGCAATGAAAAAGTACATATTTCCTTACCAGGGTATGCAAAATAAATATCATGCCACCAACAAAAAGTGAGAATAGGGAATAGAATAAGAATATAAATTCCAAAATATGGAAAATTCAAAGCAGAATGTGAAACAGAGAAAAACCTCAGAAGAAATAAGCCACAACTGACTCTAGATGTCAGTGTTGTGCCGAAGAAGAGCACCCTGGAAGGCCACATCCTGATGGCACAAAGACCTCTACAATCCTGATTTCTGACCAATTCAGGAGGGAAATAGCAGACACTGGACTGGTACAGCAAGCATGTTATGGACTTCATTACCAGAGCACTAAGAAAATATGATACAAATTTTCTTTGAAAGCTAAGTAGGTATAAACAATCTAAAGTACCTGTAAGCATGCTTCTGTTATTAAACATAAATTATAATGTATTGTGTTTATTTCATTAAAGTTGTTTCCTTTAAACTGGCATTAAATTATTTAAGCATATTCTTTTTATAACCAAGATATAATTTTTAAATACTTTAGGATTCCTTTGGAAGCATTTTACACTGATGGCTTAAATCAGTGATATCAAACCTTTCTGAAAACATGTGCCCAGAAAAATAAAAAAGGTAGAGGATGAAGCATACTTGTGTGTACATGTGTGCATGTATATGTTGTACAGGTGCAAGTTGTGTGTAGCATATGCATGTGTATATATGTGTTTGTATCTTATACACAAAAACAAATAAAATAATGGTATAAACAGCAGCATAAATAGAGATGTAAATTTTTCTTCCTATAATTCAAAAATAAATTTTCTGTGTGCCAAGGTGCACACCCTCATTTTGAGACTACTGGCTGAGGTGAAATAAATGAACTTCTGAACCAGATGGCAAAAAAAAGGGCAAATACTAATTCCATCTAGATGAACTGAAGGAGTGCTGAATTAGATCATTTACTTTTTTTTTTTTTTTTAAAGAATTTTTTTAATATTTATTTTTTAGTTTTTGGCAGACACAACATCTTTGTTTGTATGTGGTGCTGAGGATCGAACCTGGGTCGCACGCATGCCAGGCGAGCGCGCTACCGCTTGAGCCACATCCCCAGCCCAAAGAAGCTATTTCATTTACTTTTCATTCTGGCAATCATTACATTTTGGCACTTAATTCCAGGGCTGAAAAGACACTGCTCCTTGTGTTAACTAACCAAGAGACAAAAATCCCTAAGATAAACTAGTATTAACTTCTGAGTATACATTTTCCAATGTAAGCAAGGACTGTGTTTCAAAGATCACTTTCCCAAAGAAAGGAGTTCTGTTCCCCAGCTCATATAGAAGAGTGCCTGGTGCGTGTATACCATTCGTGCTTTCATGCATCCATGTAGCCAACCAAATTTATTGAGTGCTACACTTTTAGGCAAAGCGTACTCTGCATGCTATCCTTGGATTACACTGAACCCGCGCTATGCCTACCCGCACTGTATCCGCGCCTTCATACTTTGCATATGCTGTTCCCCTCTGTCTGGTAAAATGCTTCCAAGACTTCAAACACAGCTTACTAGTGCACACAAGGCCCTGGATACAATCCTCAGCACCACAGAAACAAAAGACAGAAAAACAGCACAATGCCACTTCTAGCACAAAACCTTCCCCAGATCAACAGTTAAAGGATCTTTCCTTCTTGAAACACACAGTATTTTGTCGTATTTCTCTTCACATTACCCTGCCATTGCCTGTTACATCTATCCTCTGGGTTTCAAGACTAAAAGCATACTTCCCATTTATATTTGTCTTTCCATTGCCTGGTACTTAGTAGGTCCTCAAATGCCTTCATATGAATACAACTGAACAATGGTTCTATTTTTATTTAATCTTTTAGAATTTCCATGAGAAGTGTAGCATACTTCACTTTCTAGTCATTGACTCTAACCCCCTCCATAAAGACTGTATTCACTGAATCTCTAAAATATTAATTTTTTTTTCTATCTGAATATCCAGAATTATCACTGGAAGGGATAAAACTGTAGCTTTCCCTTAAGATTTGAGTTTCCCACAACAGTGAAAAGAAAATAAAATTGAACCAACCTATCTTAGTTTGGGTTGCTAAAACAAGCTGCCACAGACTGGGGGACTTATAAACAACTTCTTGCAGTTCTGGAGGACTGGAAATCTAACATCAGGGTGCTACCCGGCTGGATTCTGGTAAGGACCATCTTCCAAGATGCAGACTGCTCACTTGTTATATCCTCACATTGGCAGAGAGCAGAGAAGCAAGATCTCTCGGACCTCTAATAAGGACACTAATCACATGTATGAAGGTCCTGACCTTGTGACCCATCTAATCCTAGTTAACTGCCAAAGGCTCTCACCTCCTAATTCTATTGGGGTGGGGGGGAGTAAGAAGAAAATGGACCAACAGATGTTCTAGTACCTACAAACCCTACTTTCTAGGCAAGAGCTCCCCAAAACCACATACCAAAATATATTAATGGGACTTTCAAAATAAGTGATTTCCTTTTCATACTATATAAGACGAGAGAAGCTATGTCTCTAAGGTGTCAAGTCACATAAAACAATGGAGAATGCACTTTCAGACAGTTAAAATGCAGAATGAAGATTTCAAATTCTGATTTCTGAGTTAAGAGTTTTAGGCAGACCTTGACAAATATTTCAATCTGAAGAACAGTGAACAAGTATAATCAATATAGCCACAATTTTTTAAAAAAGGAATAGAACAGGATAGAATGTAATAATCCTAATATTTATCAAATACCAAAAGCAAGACAGACATGGTCTGGCACTGTTCAATACATTATTTTATCCTCACAATAAACCTCAAGGTAGGTATTAACCCCCTTTTTTGCAGATGAAGCTCTGAGATAACTGAGAGACCCAGAAACTCACATTTCAAAATCAAACAGGGGTCATCTCTAAAATTCCATGCTCTTCCATGAAACAGACTGCTAAAGTCCTGTTTACTTCTATTTAGACTGATGAGAGCCTTGAGACTAAACATGTCTAATTTAACCAGACCAATGACCCTGGGAGAGAATGAAAAGGTTGCCAAAAAGCCACACCTCTCCAAAAGCATAGGCCTAAAATGTTTCATAGGAGAATCCCACCAAACTTTCAAAGAATGAACAAACAACAAAACATTCCCCCCCCCCCCAAAAAAAAACATTCCCAATTATTTTTTAAAAATTCAACAGAACACTGACACCCAAACAAAGGTAACACCCTCCAGAAAAATAAAGATTAAGCACAGACTATCATTTATCAACAATATTAATGATTATATATTTTTAGAATTTTTGTAAATAGAATCTAGTAGTGCATTAAAAGATGATCCAAGTCCAAAAATAATATAATGGCTATATATTAAAAGAGAAGTATTGATTTAATGAGTCAAAGGAAGAAAAAAATATGACCATCTCCGTATATTAAAAACTCAGATGGCAAAATTCAGTATGAATTCCTAATTTTTTAGGCTCTTAGTAAAACGGGAATTTTAAAAATGTATCTCAAATGAAACAGTGATCTCAAGTGAAAAATATTTCAAATTGAAATATTTTCATTAAAGTCACAAACAAAAGTTCCTACCTTTTTTTTAACATTAGAAAGCAAACCACCACTATAAAAGTGTAACCTTCTCTCCATACATTTAGTGGTGGTTGGTAAATGTTCAACAACCAGCTTATAGAGGGGAGAGGGTATTTGTCAAACTCCATGGTGTAAACATTCCCATTGATATCAAATGTAATACCGGCCATATTTAACAACCAGTTTGCTAAATCCCTACTAATGTAATAATTAGGTGCCATGAGCCAGTCTGAGCCAGCTCCAGCACACCACAGCTTACATCCAGAAAATGATGAAGATGCCTATGTGCTGATATGGAAAAATTCCCAACATACGTTTAAGTGGAAAAGGCAACTAAAGTACTTATAATGGGCTGCTTCAGCTTGTGCATAGACTTAACTTCTGAAGAATATTTAAGATAACCTGAAAAGACTGTGGAACTGGGATGGATGAGAAACTTTGCACTGTATAGTCTCTTATAAGCTATTTGAACTATTTTTACTATGAATCATTTTGTATAAAAATTACAATTTTAAAAAATCATGTCATTAAATTTTCATTTTTATAATATAATTCTTGTGTTAATCAAGTATTTTTCCTTTTTATTTTGGGTAGTTAACCAATTCTTTGGGGTACTTAACCAACTAGATTTAACAACCCCTAACCAAGACTGGGTCAGTAAACCAAAGAAACTGAAATCGGGATGATACATTGTTGCATTTTCTTTTTTCAAGTTAATCTTCACAATAAAATCCATGCGGTTCAACTTCAAGACATTTGCCCAAACAATTACACAAGTCATCATTTCACCTTCAATTGCTTTTGTTAAAAAATAAATACTGGGAAATGAAATTGATCAAATTATGTCATGTGCATGTACAAATGCGACATAATGAATCCCACTATGTGTAATTATAATGCACCAGTAAAAATTTTTTTTAAAGAAATTAAGTCAAGTAGGCAGGCAAAACACACTCAGCTTTAATATAGGCCAGTATTCATGAACTCACACACATGATCACTTTGCACCTCCCAGACCTCAGTTTCACATGGAACTCATCAGGATCTAATTAGTGATGTGGAGAAAGGAAGCAATAATAGAGTGCTACAGAGCAGTCTGCAAAATTTATAGGTCACTAAAGGTCACCCATAGCAACAAGGTTTCTTGTCTGGAGTTTGCAATGTGTCACATGCTGGACTCCTTAGACTCCACAGGCAGCTCCAAACATCCACCATCAAGGAGCTTGTTTCAATCCTTAGTGGAGACTGCCGTCTTGTCCAGTTTGACTTCCTCTTGATTTTCAGTGTCAGAAACACATGGAAATAAGATTTGTGGTTACACTAATGTTTCTTCCTCCTGCTTTTCCACCTCCTGCTATGCCAGGAAGTAGCATTAAAGTTCTGTCAAGTGGTTGCCCAACAGGACACAGGAAACCAGAACCTTACAACCTGATGACTAGTGAGACCAATGCAGAGAGATGGAGCCTAGGTTTAATTACACAGGGAGCAGCACTGAAACAAAGTCAGGTTGCTGAATTCCCAAGGAGGACATTTACTAGATTTTATTCACTGTATAACATATACATGATAAATAGGCACTCACGATTCAAGCAGTTTTTGCTTTACCAAGACTAATAGGAATGTAAAAATGATGAAGCAAGATAAGAGAAGGTATCTGTTCTAACTTTCTTCCTTCCCTCCCATGTCTAAAGAGTTCCCATTTTTCCCCACCATCAACACAAATCTAAAACCACAAGGTAGTTAAGCATTCAATCTGAAAGGCTAAGGCACTTAGGAAACAAAAATAAGGACAAGAAAAAATTAAGGTGCATGTAAATAGTAACATAAACCCATATAGCACTCATGGTTGTAAGAAATGTAAGCACCGTTCCTTAAGATAAAGACTTCATGGGCCTGGGGTTGTGGCTCAGTGGTAGAGTGCTCACCTACCACATGAGAGGTCCTGGGTTCGATCTTAAACACCACATAAAAACAAATAAACAAAATAAAGGTACTGTGCCCAACTACAACCGAAAAGTAAATATTTAAAAAAAAAAGACTTCATGATATCTAATAACTATGACACCTGCAAAGTAGTAATGGATTTCTTAAAATGTCTGCCAGCTGTTAAAGAGTTTTTGAAGAATGGCTAAACTAGACCACAAAACAGAACTAAAGATTTTTAAGAATTAACATGTATGATTTATACAACAAATAATTTTTATATTATGTATTTTAACTTATAAAAATATAAAAGAGAGACTTCAAGCCAAAATTTCCAAGATGATCTGAAATGCAAAACACATTAAGCTAAAACTATGAATTCATGTGACATTAGGTCACATTAAATGCCAGAAATCATAATAAATCTGCAGTGATATGAAACAAGCCCATTTCTTCTAAAATAATCTTCATTTAATATTGCTGAAGAGCAAAATCATGAAATAAAATCAAATGTTACTCAAAGAAATTATATATTTATTCTCAAAAGAGAAAAACAGGTAATAACTACTATCTTTTTTTTTTTTAGTCTGGGACAAGAAATGAAAAATGCAAAACAAAACAGGCATGGCATTCAGCAAGTACAGATGAGCAGATGAAAACGCATCATTTATTGACCAATAAATAAATGGTTGAAGCTCCATTTAAAACCAGAGGATACAAACACATTTTAGGCTTTCAACTTCAAGTAGGCAGGTCCAGCTGAGTATTAATTATTTTCACTGCAAGAGAGTACAAGAGTTCTATAAAAATCAACATTAAGATGAACATTAACCAAGGTGATTTTTTTTAAACATTTAATATTTAGTTGTAAGTGGACACAATACCTTTATTTAGTTTTTAATGTGGTGCTGAGGATCGAACCCAGTGCCTCACGCATGCTAGGCAAGAGCTTTGCCTCTGAGCCACAACCCCAGCCCCGCCAAGGTGATATTTTAAATGAGATAACAGTTTTACTTTAAACTCCAGCCTATTTTAAGAAACATTAGACACTGTTTAATTGTGACCAACTCTGGGTAAGATTTGGTCTGACCATACTTACCATTTTCCACATAGGGATGAAAAGGAAGGACAAGGGCAAGAATGACTCTGCCTCTAGTTGGCTCCAAGACACTTCTGATATCTTTTAACAAAGTCAGAGGCTGATCACAGCGGTCCAGCAAATTCAAGCAGCTGATGACATCATACTGAAACCCCGTGTTCTGCCATTCATTGATTCCAAGCACTCTAGAAAAACATCAGAAAGAACTTGACTAATATTTCTTGCTTTGAAGACGTCTTTTAAAAATAATTTAAGATGCCAATAAAGGCTCTAATTTTGTCTTCCAAATCAAAGTAAACTGAAAATATTCACTTATAATTTATATTTGCAAAAATACAAAGGCCAGACAAGAGACAAACAGCAACCATGTTTCTTTAAATTTACCATTTCTATTATTAACAAATACTAAAAACACACAGAACTTCCTTTATAAGAACTAATATGTTTAATAAGAATGAAGACAAAGTAATAAAAATTACTTCTCTTCTCCAATGAAAGAACAAAAGAATGAATCTTACTTTTTAACATTCATTAGCAGTGAATCATAAAAATATATATATACTCCTATTTTCTATTCCAAGGGTCCTTCCTATACTAAGAATGGAGTAGTATAAAATAGTAACCTAAAATCTTTTCATCATATCCATTGCCAAGAGACAATTTCATACTCTAGAATCTTCATGTCTAAATAACTACTCAGAAAAACATAAAGCACAGGACATCCTCATAAAACTATAAGTGAACAACATGGTTGGAAAATCTCACCTACCCCCCCCCNCCCCCCCACCTCCCCCACACACACCATTTTTAGTCTTTTACAATGTTTATCTACAGAAAGGGGAAGTTTTTATATCAAGTCTTTGATAACCTGGGGGGTGAAGTTCTAAATATCTTAAGGTGACTGATTTCTAATGTAATAAATCATGCAGGAAACACAGTCTGCATGATTTCAAATTAAAAAAAAAAAAAGTAATGGAGATGCTTTTTATATTGATTGTATTGATTACATACATGTCAAAAACCGATCAAATTTCATAATACTTCAAATATGTGCATTTTATTGTCCTTCAATTTTACCTCAATAAAGCTATGAGAAAAAAAGAGACAGAGTCTTTGCTAACCAAATCACTGAGTCAATTCTATAAACTACTTACTCCTGCCTGCTTACACCAGTCAGAATATGGCAAGTAAAACATGTTGAAATAGAAATAGGTGAAAAAGGAAACAGATAAAAAGATCTGTGGAAAACAAGTCTTTAATAATGCTGAACAAGGAGGTATCTTAGAAAATTCTAAAAGTATAATGAGGGTTATTTTAGAAACATTACTAACAATGATATTTTATAGCATTTCTGAATAGAACAAAAGGAACAAAAGTCACTCAGTTATATCTTTTTTCAATCTATATTTTTATAAAACAGAGTTACCTCTAAACAGGTCTAACTTAAAAGTAACCAGTCATATTCCTTTGTTATACAAGTGTTGTTGGTGGTGGTTTTTTGGATTTTTTTAGGTTTGGGTCTTTTTTTTTGGGGGGTTGGGGGGTGGGCAGGGGGTACCAGGGATTGAACTCAGGGGCACTCAATCACTGAGCTACATCTCCAGCCCTCAGGATCTCACTGAGTTGCTTAGTGCCTCACTGTTATTGAGGCTGGCTTTGAACTCCTGCCTCAGCCTCCCGAGCCACTGGGATTATAGGCATGCACCATTGTACCCAGCCTATTGTACAGGTGTTTAATTGAACTAAATATTGATTGAAATAAATAGAGCACTAGGGCTTCAAAATCATTTTGTTTTACTGAGATTAACTGCAATAATGATTTTATAAACTTGATTTATGGCATTAAAGAATAATTTCAAAATATTACTGTAAAGATTATAGTTTTAGGATAAAATTTCCAACAGTTCTGATTTTAAATACTGAAATGAGCAATTAAAAAGATAAATTATATACTTTATTTAAAAAGAAACTCACATGTATAATGAATCAGAAGCCAAATACCATCAGCATGTTGTAATCTAGAATAATTTCACTAAACCCATCCCAGAATTAGTTGTAGATAGGTAGTTTCCATATGAAAGACAGAAATATATTCTCCTAACAGAAAATTAAAGTTTGAATGCTGAGATGGTTAAACCTATACCTACACTAGCTCAAATTTATCCTTATTTGGGTGTGTGTTTGTTTAGTTTTGGGTACCAGGAATTGAAACCAGGGGCACTTTACCACTGAGTTACATCCCCTGCCCTTTTAATTTTTTATTTTGAGACAAGGTCTTGATAAGTTGCTGAGGTTAGACTTGACCTGGCAATCCTCCTGCCTCAGACTCCTGAGTTGCTGGGATTACAGGTCTATACCCAGTTATACCAGACATTATTATATTTATTCCTTCCTTCCATAGAGAATCACACTAAGTATCTGTTTAGTATAATCTTCCCTTCCATTGCCTCCTACTTAGTCTTCCCATTCCCTGGGCTAAGGAGTTCTATGTTTTGCAAATGTTCAGTCCAGTCCTGCTCCAAAAGGTACACTGATGCTCCATGTCTAGTGTTAGTCTGTAAAAAGTAGAAACGTGGAAATAGCAAAGTAAGTGATTACACATTTTTCTTTTTTCTCTCCAAGGCTAAGCCAGGCTTCCAAAATACCATAGAGGAGGCCATGTCCAGCTCCAGCTCCTCCATTCTATACTCAGCCAATACACAGAAATCTCCTAACAAAAAGAATCCATACTGAATAAAGATTGCGCTTCTTCCTAAGTCTCTTAAAACTAAGATTTGACACTTCCTATGCATCATTACTGATGGCTGTTATTAAAAAACAAAATAGAAAATAGCAATAATTGTCAAGGATGTTAATAAACTGGAACCCTTGAACACTGTTGATGAGAATACAAAAATGGTATAGCTGCTATGGAAAACATATGGCAAATTTTACAAAATATTAAACATAGGCTCACCATTTGACCCATCAATTCCACTTTCAGGTATATATCCAAAATAAGTGAAAGCAGAGACTTTAATAGACATGTTCACACATTTTCATGCATTACTCACAATGCCAAATGGTAGAAGCAACCCAAAAGTCCACTGACAGATGAATGGCTAAAGAAAGTATGATATGTGCATACAATGGAATATTATTTAGTACCAAGAGAAATTTAGATACATGCTACAACACAGATGAACCATGAAGACATTATGTTAGGTGAAAAAAGTCAGGCACAAAAGACAAAAATACGATTCCTCTCATATGAGGTACCTAGAATAGTCACATTCAGAGACAAAGTAGAATGGTAGTTGTCAGGGGCTGAAAGAAGGGAAGAAAAGGGAGTTACTGATTGATGGGCACAGAATTTCATTTGGGGAAGATGAGAAAGTTCTAGGGATGGATGATGGTGATGTTTGTGCAACAATGCAAATGTACTTAATATTAAACATACAAAATATTTGTGATTATGAGATTCTGATTAGGGAACAAGTCTCTACATCTAACGTGCCTTTTCCAAGCTTTCTCATTAGTCCTTTTCCTTCCTCTGCTCCAGAAAAATACTGCTATGGAAAGATTATTTCCTCTCTAAATTTCCATTTAATTGTATATGGAAATATATTATATTTTAGTTCCTAATCATGGAAAATGATTTCTGATCCTTACCCCTTAAATAACATACTTTCAAGAAGAAATACATCTGAAACCAAAAAAGTATGTCCCAAACCATGTCTAGAAATAGTACCTGTATTTCTTCTTCTGAAGTTGCCATATCATAGTTTCAGAGAGTTCAGTGGCATAGATTTCTTCAAAATGAGGGCTCATGATTTTTGTGACTTCTCCATCTCCAGCACCTAAATCAAGAAGTCTGTGGGTTTTCCAGTCTGGATTAATTTTAAGCAGTCTCTGAAACTGATCTGGTGAGAATACAAACATTGAACCTCTTCCTAGCAACCTGAAAAAAAAGGACAAAAATGGAAGAGTCTATGCAAATTAAACCCAATATACATGAAAAAGTGAATGTAGTGACAACCCTTTGAATTTATAAAAGTTTTATGATTAAAATATCTTTTATATGACTTATAAGATTAAAAAGAAAATAAATACAGATAGCATTTGTCTTTAGAGTTGTAAATAATACACTCAAAGGCATGGGAAAAGGAAAAGGGAGGAAGGGAATAGATGAAGGAATGAATAAGAAATTGAAAGATGAATGTGAAGAATTTAAGTCAAAACAGGAAGGAAAGGCAGAAGGAGTAACAGAACATGTTTATCAGTTAAAAAGATGACAGGCTAACAGAATCATCCCCAACACTATGCAGAGAAATCAAGTAGGAAAAAAGGCCAGTTGGAAGATGGAACTAAACAGTGGGTGAAGGGGAAAAATTAGCTTTTGTACAATAGTTTTAAAAGAACCTTAAAAAAAAAAAAATAGGAAAAGAATGGTCTTTGTGACATCCGTTAATCTGCATTAAAGAAGTAGATTCGTATTTGTTTAGGTTTATGTTTTACAGTTGGCTTGGTCCTGTTATTTCCAAAGGTCCTAAAACACATTCCCAATAGTAATAGTGCCTTTGAAAAAAAGAACCTGAGAGGAATGAGAATGGAGATCAAAGAGAACCCATGGAAAAGCAGCCAAGTCTCCTGGAAGCACCACTTTGGAAAATACAACGAACTCCATATTTAGAACCTGACCTCTAGCTCTCAAATCCTACTTTGTCTGGGGAAGGAATTATCCAACTTCCTTTAAGCAGAAGAACCTTTTCTTTAAATGAAGTGGCACTAATATACAGTATAAAATGGCAAGAGAGCTGTTGCTGATGCTGCTGGCAAGAGGTTGAGAGCCCTGGAGCTGCCATCAGCCCACTTCTGGGATTTTCTTTGCAACCTGAAGTAACTCCTGAGGCACTTCTTCCT
Organism: Marmota marmota marmota; assembly: GCF_001458135.2. NCBI lineage: Eukaryota > Metazoa > Chordata > Mammalia > Rodentia > Sciuridae > Marmota > Marmota marmota. The sequence goes on along the minus strand of NW_026000185.1, from coordinate 15,419,361 downwards.
CACACCCTGGAAAGCATACTGAAACTCACTGGTCTAGGACACAGCAAGGAAATCTCTACTGCCACTTTCTCCAATCAGAACACAAAAATATGTTTGCTACATAGTGACTGAAAAAGCTCATGCAACAGCTTACTTGAGCCAAGACCAGTTTCAAAAAAAAAAAAATGGGGAGGGAGTTCATGTAAAAAATTCCCCCTCCTTTTTTCCTATTAAGGCCTCAGAAGAGTTAAATTTAATAATTTAATAAGAGCTAATTTAAGGCCACCAAATTTAATAATACATTTACAGTAAATCTGGCCCAGAGAAATGCTCAAAGTCTGGGGAGTGGGGAGGAAAGACCCCAGAGACAACCAACCATGATGTTATAAATTACAACCACTTACCAGAGAAGGATATCTCAAAAAAAAGACAAGCTGTTTTTAATCCTCTACTGTTCTTATCTTCTAGTGGAAATACATGCATAGCTGAGAAAAGGGACTGAACCTGCTGAAATAGCTGCAGGAACTTCACGCAGGCCCCGGAGTCAAAAAAGGAAGAGGCTACAAGCAGCATGACTTCAGGAGGCAGATTTTAAATCTTGATGCTGATGGCACAGGACCAAAGTAACTGCACAAAATAGTTATTTTGCATAAACTTTCCCAGCTATAAAACAACATGCTTTCCAGGCCATCTTCTTGGGATATGAGAAATACTGTCAGGATACCCATCAAATTCTAGAACTGGAGGTCATCTGAGGTCAGAGTTGATAAAGTCATCTGACTTACTGACTTATCTACATTTAAGGGCACTAGAGAGAGAGGGGAAGCACTGTTCTATTTCCAAAGATCAGCAATATGGCTTTAAAAGATTAAAAGTCAAGTCCATCCAGCCCAATGTTATTTACCAGGACCAACTTTGCCTATTAGGGGCAGTGGGGGAGTTTCAGTTGCAGTGACTTGGAGGTATTAATGTCCTTTAGTAAGCAAGGCCAGAAAAGTTACACTCCCTACAATGTGTGGGGAAGTCTAACATAATAAAAAAATTGTCCCATCTAAAATATCAAGACACTTAGTCTGGTACAAGTTTTCTGGTAAACACCATGAAAGAGATGTGGCTCTCTAATTTATCTCTGACTTTAGTTTTTTATATCCCTCCTAGGTTCTCTGGCCTCAATCCAAGTTCTCTCTCGATTTGGAGTCTTTAGAGGAGGTCTGCCTCTTGCAAAATAAACTCTGAAAACAGCAAGTATCTCACTATTTGGCCTTCTCCTTTCTACCATAGAGTTAGTTTGATAAGAACTTTAATTCAAGACAGTACTACCATAATTATTTATTTCTGTAAGAGGCAGTCACTTGTAATAATCTACCATTGCCATGGGTGGAAAGTACCAAGAAACTCAAAATTAAGTTTTTTGTTGAGAAGAGAACACAGGACAAGAGGGATCTGCTGGCAGGGAGGTAGTGGGTTAAAAAAATAATAATCAAAAGTAAAGAGCATAATGAGCCAGGCAGATGGCACATGCCTGTAGTCCCCGCTATTTGGGAGGCTGAAGCAGGTAGATGGCTTGAGCCCAGGAGTTTGAGGCCAGCCTGGACAACAGGAGAGATCCCATTTCAAAAAAACAAAATAAAATAAAAGAGAGATAAGAGAAACCAAAGGGGTTTATTAATTGCATTGCCTCTTTGATCAAACTGTAAAAATCTACAGCAGGGAATTTTAAAAAGGTTCCAACAAGTAGAGGAAGAGGGAAGAGATTCAGAGTTTGAAAACCCCCAATTTACATTAAAAAAAAATTAACTACTTTTTGAGGACAGGATTCCTACCTTTCATACTTTCAAAGAGCTACAAGGACTCCTAAAATAAGAATATCTGCTACAGTGACTCATCTAATGCCCCAAGAAAGAATAAATGGCATAGGACAGAAATTCAGTACAACCAATTTTAGGAACAAAATGTCAGACCAAGTTGTATAAACTCAACTCCCAATACAAAAATAACAACTGTTTGCTGAAGCAAATGTAAGGCAATTTCACACAAGCAATAAGGAAGAACATCAAATAAGAAATCTTGAGAAGTGGCTTGCAGTGCCTGAAAACATATTTAAGGACCAGATGACAGACTGGGATCCAGACATTCAGCAGAACTTGGCTCTAAACCTCAAGGGAAAAGAAAAGTGGGCCCAACCAGTGACTTCAGTGGTCCAATAAGGCTTTTTTAAGTATCATGCCCTGTTGCTTTTCTCTTTGGCTTTCTGAATTCTAAGACCTTGGGGATGTTTGAAAATTTGGATTCAAAAGGATAAATAATATTCCTAAATCCTTTTCTGTGGATTCATATGGGGGAACCAGTCTGGGAATACAGAAATCCACATTAAGTTTACAAAATCTTGGTGAGCCCAGACATTATGTAAGAACAAATGTAAGACTCTTCAAAAAAACCATCATCCACTGTTAGGCTGAGAAATTAGAATCCCCTTTAAAAAAAAAAAAAAAAACTCTGGGAACTGTGTTTAAGGCTAAGGTCTTGCTCTTCAGCCTAAGGGCTTAAGGAGATTTGGTTCTAAGGGTCTTGCTACTCTGAAATGCACAACTAGCAGGCTGCAGCAGCATCACTGGCATCACCTGAGACTTGCTTAAACTGCAGAATCTCAGTCAGGCACAGTGGTGATGTCTATAATCCCAGCTACTTGGAAGACTGAGGCAGGAAGATCATAAGTTCAAAGCCAGAGCCTCAGCAACTTAAGGAGACCCCATCTCAAAATAAAAACCAAAAGGGCTGGAGATGTAGCTCAGGTGGTAAAGCACTTGCAGAGCATAATACCCTGAGTTAAATCTCCAGAATCACACACAAAAAGCAGAATTTCAGGCCCCTCCCAGACCTACTACTACCTCTTATTCTACACGTTAACAGACCTCCCAGGTGGTTTCTATGGACATCAAAGCTGTGAATATTGAATTAAGTGACTCTTGCCATAGAGTTATACTCTTGCCATAGGGCTATTCACCAAGTTATAGTGAATTTTAAAAGCAAAAACACAGAAAGCCTGAACAGTGGACCTACTGCGGAGGATTTTGGCAAACAAAAATAACGCAGCTGAGATAGTCAATTCTTTGAACAAGATAACTTTCTTTTTTTCACTTTTCCTTTTTTAAACCTAAGGATAAAGAAAAACAAAATGTCCAAGATTCACTTACCCATTGATAGATGTTCTAGACATAAACAGGCTAAAAACAGATGACACAAAAGAATGATATAATTGGATAAATAGCCAGCCCGATTTCTCAATGCTGTTGTTTAAGAAGATCTGTGTTCCTTGATCAAGGTAACTCTGAACAAAGACAGCCTGGAGTGATTCACATAATTTCTCTCTGTTGCACACATACCACTAAAAAACAAAACAGAACAAAAAAGAACAAAAAAGAACAAAAAATTAAAACACACAACTGAAGTATCACCTAAGAAAATCAAAAACAAAAAACAGAAGCTAAAATCAAATCTAAGATTTCCAAATACTATAATCTCATGATGGTACTTTTGAGGACAATCATCATCTTTAATACCCATATTGCCTATGAAGCATAAAATACATTTCAGACATGACCTCTCAATTCTCATTATAAATCCTCAAGGCAGGTGGGAAGGGTTAAGGGAGGGTAAGGCTTGCATGTCGTGCAGAGCCACAGGAGGCAGAACCGGATCATCAGCCCGGGTACTCTGACTCCTGGCCCAATGCTTCCTTCACTGAGATCTAGAAGAGCTATGCTGGCCTTTCCTTCACGAGAGTCAATTCAATTTCAGAAGGCAAATAGCTAGCATTGTTAATCTTGTTTTCAGATAAGAAAACAGCCACATAGTGCAAAGATTTAACTCAAAACCACTAAACATATCAGTGACAGTAGGCAGGAGAATTGAACACTCAGTGGCTACATTAGATTGTCCATCGTCTTGTAGGCTACACAGAAGAGACCTTTAGAAATCTTGAGGTTTAATAACAGAGCATATGGCATCCTTAGAGATGGGAACAAATGTGCTTAAGAAAGATGAAGAAATTACTTAAGGTCATACTGCAATCAATGAGAAAACCAAGTAACAACAAGCGAAGAATCAAATTTCCAGGAATAGGCTCTAGCCAAATTATACTTTTTAGAACAAAATTCAAGAATTTCAACTGTAGATAACACTCCATTAATAAATGTTTTCTGTTTCACTGAGAAATAGTGGCAGAGGAAACTCTACGTGAGACTTAGTGTCAGCCCCACAATCAAGTCCTGGCTCTGCATTTCTAGGTGAGCTCAGACAAGTCACTTAATCTGAGTCTTTATTCATTCACTGGTAGACTACATATGCCACTACTATCTATCTATCCTGGTAGGGGACTATTAGGATTAAACAACATAAAGCAGGCATGTACCCAATACAGCACAAGCACATGGGCGAATTCTATGATAACAGCAGCAACGAGATTCTTCAAATGGCCTGATAAATAAGAGTGAGCCTATTAAGTATAGTGATGAAACTGCAGAGTACACCAGTTATTATTAATCAATTATTTACTATGAAACCACCAGTTTTTCTCAAATAGGAGTCTATTGGCCAAAAAAATAAATTGCTTGCCCTTGACAAATGTGACCATTTATCAGCAGTAGGCATCCTGTAACTTGTTGCACAATGGATGGACCAAATTTATAGTCATCCTAAACTTGCTTAATGTTGAATGAAATCTTGGGTAACATCCCTGACACTAACATTAAAAAGAACCAGTTATAAAACAACAAAAAGAAGGATCAGGCACATTAAACTTCAAAGATTCATCATTTGACAAACTTTGGAACCCAAACCAGATACACCAAACCTTTTCAGTTGTTGACTGATTTGTGTTAATTTACCATTTAACCACTGTTACCAAAACCACTTGGACTTCATACAAAACTTTATTTTCCCCACCCTACAGAGCAAGTTATGAAGCTTCTTGTATTAACTGCCTACGCTCTTTTCCTTGGCCTGAAAATGTTCTTGCTTAATCATTTACTAAATCTTAATACTTACTGGGCCTGAAGTCATGCCCCAGTGCAGGTCGTAAACCATTTTTTATTATACTCGTGATCTCCTGGTACACATTCTGAACTCTGTAATATTGAGGCCATGCTACCTTTTATTTATTTTTTATGCTCTGAAATGACTAATCAAGATGAAAACCATTACTTTGATAATAGGCAATCAAGTACATTCTATTAAAGTGGACAAGTAGTTCAACTGAAACTGAGAAGCAAAGAATTCCTTAGCATCCACTTAAAAATGAACAACTAAACCAGCATAACAATGGCCTCTGATTTCCAGAACTAATCAAGAACTGGCACCATTAACTGCAAATATTGCTGTCAAGTGCCAAGAAGAAAACTTTTTAATGACATATTTCTCATCAACATTAACACATGTAAGTTGAAACTTTACCACCACACAAGTCTTTCAAAAAAGAAGCTGCTTCTTAAACCGAATGTCATACAGAATAAAAAGAAGTTAAGCTCTTTAAAGTTGAAATCTATGTCCTTTCTTGTACCATCTGTATGATACAAATGTCAAGTCACAGCAGTGTTATTCAAAATTGCCAAAAAGCTAAAACAACTCAAATGCCCATCAGGGATGAGTAAACAAAGTGGTAGATCCATACAACAGAATAATATCAACCATAATAAGGAATAAAGTTCTAATTTGTGCCCTGACAAAGATGAACCTTGACAACCATGCTAAATGAACTAAGCCAGTCATAAAAGGTCACATACTACCTAATTTTGTGCAAAACATTTATAGTATGCAAATCCAGGGACAGAAAGTAGATTTTTAGGGGACAATAAAGGCAGGGAATGAAAGGGAGTATCTGCTAATGGGGTACAGACTATTTTATTTATTTATTTATTTATTTTGGAGAGGGGAGTGGGGATAAAATTAGATAGTGGTGATGGTTGTGCAATTCTGTGACTATATCAAAACCACTGAATTATACATTTTAAAGGGACAGATTTTATGGTATACGGATTATATCACAGTAAAACTGTTTTGCTTTGTTTTAAATAGCATAACCCCCCCAACCACACACACACACACACACACACACACACACACATACATCTAAATGTAGGTGGCAGTTTGATCTTCCAGAAATTAAAAATGGTCTGGAAACATAAATGACCTAGCAAACCTCTTTTAAAATGCAAATCTGATTATGTTGCTACCCTGCTTCACAGGAGTCTCAGAATAACATCCAAAATATTCAATAAGATATACAAGGCCCTACAGGATGTACATCCACTCTGTGTTCATAGCCTTACCTCATGGCATTCCCTGCCAGCCTATGACACAGGGTCCTCTACATTTTTTTTTTTTCTTTTTCTGGAAAGCTCCTTTACAGTGGCTGTCTCACCTGCTATTTGTTCTGCCCCTATATTTCCCACCATCCAGCTCATTGCCTCTTTACCTGGTTATTTCAAATTCAGCCTAAATATTTTTTCAGGTATGTTTTTCTTCAACTTCCAGAATAGGTAAGCCTTCCCCCATTTTAATACCCTTTCATATACATGCCATGTATCCTTGACAACATGTATGACCTCTGAATTAAGTAACTGTACACCAACTGCATGTTCAGTGTCTATCTTTGCAGGTAGACTGGGAGCTTCATAACGATGAAGACAATGACTGATTTCAGAGCCTGGCGCAGATACAAACAAGCAATGTCTGTTAAATGAGGCATTGCTAAGAATCACAGGCAGTCTAAACAGACAGAATCTGACATTTCTAACAAAATCCTGTGGAAACATAAGGATAACCACGGAGATAGCTGTCACAGCGTTTCTGTCAATTTCTCAACTCCAAGGTTTCTACAAGGCCTTTCTTAAATCCAATTTTGCAAACAGTGGTTAGCTACCCACCCACCACAAAATTGCACCACCACAAGCAAACAAGCAAGATACTGACTGAGCACCCATGTGTGCCAGGCACCTGGCCAAGCTCTTTAAACTCCATTTACCACCTGGTAACTACTGAACAACTAGGAAGCCTGGGGTCCTGAGCAGCTTCAGCTGACTCTAGCTTCCAATCCAGATACATATGGTTCTAGGAACAAAAATGCCTTTCAGGGCTGGGGTTGTGGCTCAGCAGCAGAGCGCTCACCTCACACATGCGAGGTCTTGGGTTCGATCCTCAGCACCACATAAAAATAGATAAAGGGTATTGTGTTCAACTAAAAAATAAATATTTTAGGAAAAAATACCTTTCAAAGAAGCTATTACTTGGGCTGGGGTTGTGGCTCAGTGGTAGAGTGATCACCTAGCATGCTTGAGGTACTGGGTTTGATGCTCAGCACCACATTAAAATAAAAGATATTGTGTCCACCTAAAACTAAAAACTAAATATTAAAAATTTAAAAAAAGGTACTACTCACCTCTACCCAATATGTCTGCTTAAGAAAGCAGAACTATTCTCTAATTAAGCTGAACTGCACATGTTAAGAGAAAAGATAATCCGATTTAGACAATAACCAAATTCCAATAGGCCAGGAATTTGTTATCCTTGGAGCTGACATTTAGGGCCCGATAATTCTTTGTTATTGGGGCTGAGCATGGTGGCTACAAACATCCTAAGTTTTTACCCATCAGATTTTGGTAGCACTACCCTAAATGACAACTCAAAATGCCCCAGGCATCTGTCCCAGGGCATAAGACCACCTACCTGGGCTTAGTCAGAAAACTTCACTGTCCTGACTCACCAACAGTGTTGCCTAACTCTCCTGGTTCATCTGTGGTCTAGGGACTGTAGATGATTAAAAGGTGAACTTGCTGGCTTCAGGGAACTTAAATTCCAATGGGGAAAATACAATCAGACACCAGAGACTATGATCTTGATCAGGGTCTTCAGAGCTCTAAATGAGGAGTCACCTTGTTCAGGGTCTTCAGAGCTCTAAATGAGGAGTCACCTTGTTCTGGGGCCAACTAAAGAGAAAATCAGTGCAAGACCCCCTGCACCCCAGCCAGTGGTCCCTCTAAAGTCACCTCTCTCCAGACAGCCAGACTTAAATGAAAAGCTGTACAGAGCTCACAGCACTAGGTGGCTGCCTGTGATTTCCTGGGCACTTTCATGCAGGTGAGTTCTTAGAATACACGTTCCTCAAAGGCTACAGAGACAAAGCTGTACAGGCAAGAACAAAGTACTATGCTTATTAAATTCCACACTGTAGGGACTACATTTGCCATCTCTACTGTGGGGCTGGACTCCTCAGCTGGAGACCACAGTGTCTGCAAAGGTGTTCAATTAGCATCTGGCTTTAAAGCTCACTCAAACTGTGTTCAATCTAAATAACCAAGTAAATCTTTTAAATTGAACTAGAATTATTCTACTTAGTTATCTGCTGTTGCCAAGTATAACAAGATGTGATAACTAAACATAACATCTTCTAAAAATTATGGTAAATAGGGGCTGGGTTGTGGCTTAGCAGTAGAGCGCATGCCTAGCATGTGTGGGGCGCTGGGTTCAATCCTCAGCACCACATAAAAATAAAATACAGGTATTGTATCCAACTACAACTAAAATATTTTTTTAAATGGTAAATAGTAATATTCTGTATGCCTGCAATAAGACTGTCAAGATACTAATAATTAGCCAAATAATAAAGTCAAATTAGGTGGGGACAGCAGAACTATGTTTGTGTTTAATAGTATTAGCGAATTAAAGTTATGGAATATTAGGTCTATTATTTTAAAAATTCTTAAGCACATGAACATATCAATATTTATATAACCTTGGTAGATGAATCACTCCTTCAAAGTAGGAATTTTCCTAAAAAAAACTATTTGTTTAATAGAAAGAAGGACATAGCTAAAAGTTTTTCTGAAATTATTTCTGGAGTTTCTCATTTAGTCAAACATGAGATATGCTATATAGTTTTTTTCTTCCAAAATACAAAGGAATTAAGCACACTAGTAGAATTAGGAAGTTATAAAAACCAACTTAATGATTTTAGATGGTGTGATGTAATAAAAAGGTAAATATATGGTCTGTCTCAGGTTCCAAGTATGGAGCTCCAAAAACACTTAAGGAATCTCCAGAGTGATAAGAATAAAAGATATTCTTGTATGCAATGAGATGATTGTCAAAGGGGAAGGAGAACAAGCTAAGACTCTATAGCTGGAACTTATAGCCCCAGTCCCATAATCTCCAAGGATGGGAAAGAAACCCAAAAGTTTTTCATCTTCCCCTAGGCTTGTGCAGGAAAGGGAAGGACATGAAAAATCAGGAGATGTGCAGTTCAGGGAAATGCCTAAAAACCACACTGTAGGTCTGGGCACCCAATCATTCTCATATGAAATGGGTGACCAAAGACATGAGGCATTCAGTGCCACCACAATCAGAATTCACTGTTCAGAATCCAGGAACACAGAACCTTTCTATGCACAGTGTCAGAGCAAGCCTACCGACACTGACCTTGGCAGCTAAGGATTCAAAAAATCATATTCTAAGATTTTGCAATACAATCAAATCAGTCGAGATATTTCACCAATGACACCTTCTTGCATTTAAGCGTATGAGTCAATATTCAAGTCATTCCCCACTTTTCCACAAATGACTTAAATCCAACCCAACAACCTCTTTATGTGACATTTCAATGCATTTGATGGCAGGCAACCTCAAATCCACGGAGGGGATGATTTATACAGATTAGATTAAGTTGCCTTAGATCTGATTTCATAAATAAATTGTTGGCAATCTTCCTTTGAAAACCTCACTTTAAAATAGTAGGATTTTAACAAAGCTTTGGAGAATCTAAACAGCCCTTTTACTGGAAGTTACTAGGGTCTTCTAGGGCACCTTCAAAGAGGAACATAAAGACCCCTGGTATTCAGCAGAAGAAAGAGACCCTAGAGTTCTGTGAAACTGAAGCAAACATTTGGTTAGGGTTTCAACATAGGTTATGAGGAAGGAAAGAAACCCTTTCCAAAGACTCTCTGGTGCTAGGCTACAAAGCCTCCAGACTTTGGAAGGCAGTTTAGAGGTGGACACCAATCCATCAGTGTCCAGCTGGCTGGGTAACGCCCTGAAGAACTGTTAACTCATGCCTGACTTCAACCAGCCTCCACAAGGTGCTTGAGGGCAGGGACAGGAAACCAAATCTGTCCTTTAGCACAACATTAAACTCTGGCTATGAATCCGAGTATTTTTTCATTTGGAAAAAAAAATTATTTCAATTCTATCTTGAATCTATTATCAAGTGTAGCATGACATAGTTCTGAGGTTAACAGATACACCCATATTTGCAATTTTTTAAGTTACATCTAAACAATTTCTGATATGAATGCTATCTGTGCTTAAAAAAAATGCAGTTTGTCACCTGGAGAAATTTTATAACATTTTTTTCCACTCCACCAATTGAGAAGCTGTGAATGGCTGTTATTATCAAGAATCTAGTTAGTGGAGTTTTAAAGTTTCTTTCAAGTTTCTATAGCCCCTTAATAACTGCATTAACTTTAAGCACTAGCTGTGAGGCATCAAAAAGAATAGATCCAAAGTTTTTGTTGTTTTATTTTTAAGTTCAGAGTCTACCAACATTAAAATGTGATTCCGTCTAGTTTCTCACTGCCTGGCTCTATATCTCACTGCCTCTCCCCAATGAGACAATCTAGCCACTCTGCCACCAGGGACTGGGAATATGATGCTGATTAAGGAATCTGGGAAAAAAATTTTTTTAGTGTTCCGAGATGTGTGTAGTAAAGATTCTCTACCATTCTATAGGCTCTCTCTTCACATTATTGTTTCCTTTGCTGGGAAGGTTTTTAGTTTGAATCCATTCCATTTATTAATTCTTGATTTTATTTCTTATTCTTTAGGAGTCTTTTTAAGGAAGTCAGTTCCTAAAACAACATGGTGGAGATATGGTCCTACTTTTTCTTCTATTAAGCACAGGGTCTCTCTGTTCTAGTGCCTAAGTCTTTGATCCACTTTGAGTTGATTTTTGAGTAAGGTGAGGGATAGGGATTAATTTCATTTTGCTACATATGGATTTCCAGTTTCCCAGCACCATTTGTTGAATAAGGTATCTTTTCTTCAATGTATGTTTTTGGCACCTTTATCTAGTATGAGAAAACTGTATTTATGTAGGTTTAGGTGTCTTCTAGTCTTTATCATTGGTCTACATGTTTATGTTGGTGCTAACACCCATGCCATTTTTGTTACTATTGCTCTGTAATGTAGTTTAAGGTCTGGTATTGTGATACCTCCTTGCTAAGGGTGGGTGGAGAAGAATGAAAAAACTTTGAATTGTGCAGAGGGAAGTGAAGGAAGGAGAGAAGGATGGGGATGGAAAGGACAGTGAAATGAGATGGACATTATATTACTCTATACACATAATTACACCACTGGTGTGACTCTGCATGATGTTCAGCCAGAGAAAGGAGAAGTTGTGCTCTATTCCTGTACAATATGTCAAAATGCATTCTACTGTCACGTAAAACTAATTAGAACAAATTAAAATAAATTTTAAAAAGAAACTTTTTTCCTCTGTAAAGTGACAGATAGTAAATATTGAAGGACTGTGAGACATATAGTAACAACTATTCAGCTCAATTGCTGTAGCCCAGAAGCACTCACAGACCATAGGTAAGCTATGTTTCAATAAAACTTTATGTGCAGACACTGACATTTGAATTTCACACATAAAATTCTCTCATTATTTAATAGTATTTTTTTTCTTGGTTACCATTTTAAAAGGTAAAACTATTCTAACTTCACAGTTATGTAAAAATCAATGAGATGGGGCTGGAGTTGTGGCTCAGCAGTACAGTGCTCCCCTAGCAAGTGTGAGGCACTGGGTTTGATCCTCAGTACCACATAAAAATAAATAAATAAAATAAAGGTACTGTGTCAAACTACAACTAAAAAAATAAAATTAAACAATAAATCAATGAGACTAATTTGGCCTGTGGGCCATATCCCTTCTCAAAGAGAAGCCCTATTTCTCACTGGCCCAAAGTGAAACATAATCCCAATTTTGAAGCCAGCACACTGAACCAAATTGTTAAAAGTGGTGCTGCTACCATAGTTTTAGAGCTGCTTTGGCCTGGCCCAATGGCGCCTTCTAGCTCCAGGCTATATTAACTAAATAGCAATTTTTAATAAATAAATATTACCCAAGACCTCTCTCTCTGTCTAACCAAAAAACCCTCCATCATAATTCCTTAGTAAAATAACCAGAAGGAAAACTTGCACTAAGTATGGGTCAATCAAATCCATATTCCTGCTTTCATGCAACTCCAGAAGAACCAGATGTGGCTGGCTGTGGAACCCACATGCCCAAATGAACACCAGAAGACCATGTATAAAACTATTAATTTGAAGGGGGAAACCATCAGAGTAAAGTTACTTCACAAGCAACAAAGTCATGAGGCAAACCTAGGGTCTGGAACATAAAAGGAATAACAAATCATCAGTTCAGCCATGATACAGAAAGAACAGTCTCCTACTTTTCTTTAGTTCACTGTGGTTTCCATACACATTTTACTTTTGTTCATTTTAATCTTTATTCATGGACAATTATATTTTCACAACATGAATGTATTCATCTCAAAATAATGGTTGGATTCATTATTCTAAGGAAGAGTTGATCCTCCCTAAGTATTTAGAAAGCATAGGATTAGTGTTCACCCTGGAGAAATTATCTACCAAGTTGTAAATGCAACTGGTTAAAACACACACACACACACACACACACACACACTTTTGAGTATCTCAGAAACACAATAAAGTAAGTGCGGTATCTGGAACCAGTATTAGTTTTTGTTAGAGTCTGACACATTCAGCTTTAAAAAGGTTCACAATTAGAAAATACTCTCTGTAGGGAGATATTGAAGCCATGTAAACAGCTATCATTCTTTTCTAGGCTCCATAAAAATCACAGTTTATACAAACAGTCTCTCAATTTAAAAAAAAGTGCTATTTTTTTTATGAGCACTGAAAACATATGGTGCTGCAGTAATCATAAGTGTTGTCATAAATACGGACTAAGAGACTCAACCATAATTCCATGTTAAATGAAAAAAAGTGTATTTTTTTTCCTTTCCAGGACTTTCTATCAAATGCTTGTTAAAAATGACATTTCTAATTCATTGTTCTACACCATTATCCATGTTCCATCTGGATGTGCCTCTCTGATAACTGAACAGTTAATAGAATAGTACTTTAGAGTTGTTTCTACAGGAATGAACTAGTTTAAGTAATCAATCCATGGCAATAAATGTGGTTTTATAATTTAAGATTGTGTATTAAGTTTACACACACTCCAACAATATCATAGGAGTGATCACCGACCACATTGCAAGCACTGGGAGATTTCAAAAAAAAAAAAAATTTATAGAAATTTACAATTCCTTTAAAAATAGGGGGAAAAGCTAAGTGGCAGCACACTCACTCCCTGCCAGAGAGGCCCTGGGTACCATCCCCAGCATATTAAATAAATAAAAAGCTACCAGAAGTAGTTAATAATAAAAATTAAATGTTACTTTTATGAATAAATTGCTTTATCTGTTTCTTAGACAATTCTTTACATTCATTAAGACACACAAAACCAACCTGGGTCTGAATTCTTTGAACACCTGATATAATGAGTACACAGGAAAATGAGAAATACATGAAAATGATGAGACCCAAAATGATATGGAAAATAATCAAGTTACTGCTCCCTGGAAAGGCAAAAGGTATTATATCAATGCTTTATTATAATAAGCCAAAACTTTGGCAGAGTTCAAACGCCTCTTTTTCAATGAATGCAAGGTTAACCTCCAACCACATGGTCAAATATGAAATATCTCCCTCTTAATTCTACAGCTGACCCACACATACTCTGCTAAGTGGCACAAAAATGAGCTAACAAAAAGACCACCTAGCCGGTCACATCGTATCGCTCAGGATCCACCAACTACAACTCCTAAAATAATTCGCTCCTGCCCAGTTGTTTTTAAAACCCTTCCGTAAAGGCTTGCATCATCTTCCTCTTGATCCCAATCTTTCCGGTCAGCTAACTAAACTGAAGTTTAAAGGAGACGCCTCTTAGGCGGGAGGGGAGGGCTCTGCAGACAGGGAGCAGGGACCTGTCAAATACATTTTTAAGGGCTTAGGGGAAATGTCAGCCGAACGGCTCACGGTGCACGGCTAAATTTCTTTACGACCCTTTGTATGTTCAAGGATTCCACCAGACAAAAAGAGGAACCGGCTTTTCGTTTTGTTTCCCAGGGGTTGGGAAGGTTGTCCGAGGTAATGGTTTTACTCGGGTCTTTCTTTCTCGGGCCTCGATGCCAGATGGGTGCCCCCGGCCATGCGCCAGCCGCGAAGTTCCTCCAGTTCAGTGGCCGAACGTCCGCGGTGACCGCCCGGGACCCGGGGACAAAGCGGGGCTCCGGAGCGCCCACGCTCGGGCCCCCGGGAGGGGGAAGGGGAGGCC
>NW_026000185.1:15385039-15403603 GCF_001458135.2 Marmota marmota marmota | reverse complement strand
GCCCGGGCCGTACCTGGTGGTTGTCCTTCCTGCCGCCCGCGACCGCCGCCGGCCCGCCCGGGCCGCTCGTCATGTTCACGTACAGGGAGCGGGAGAGCGGGCTCCGCAGCGTCCACATCCTCCGCGCCAGCCACTCGGACGCCAGGCTCAGGCACAGCCAGCCCACCAACAGTCTCATCGGGGGCCGCGGCCGCTCGCTCGGATCACCGCCCGCGCCGGGGCGAGGAGGAGGAGGTGCCGCCGCCTCCAGCCACTACCGCCGCCGCCCGGGCTCGAGCCATCGCGTCCAACTTGCCCATCCAGCCCCTTCAGGGCCGAGGCGGGGAGTGGCGGGGGGAGGAGCGGCCGGCGCTCAGCCTTCTCACCTCCCCCTTCCCTTCCTCCCGCGGAACGCCAACGCCGCCGGCGCTAGTTTCCAGCCGGAGCACGTACGCTCGACTGGGGCGCGTTCTCTCCGGGCGCGCTCCTTCCGTTCAATGAGTGGGCCGGCCGGGAGGCGGGACAAAGAGGCGCGCATTCGCCTGGCGCGCGCGTCCGCCTTGGGGCTGCAGGCGTTCGGCGCAATGGCGGAGGCGTGAACCGAAGCCTCTCCGCCTCTCCCAGGTGGTGTCCGCAGAACCTCTGGGCCCTTCATCCCACCCCAGGCAGGACTTTGACCTGGCTGTACAGACTGACCCCAGGATGAGCAGCCTCGACCCTTCCCTGGGCCTTCGCAGAGTCAAACGCTGCCAGTTCTTGTTTCTGCGTCAGCTGCCTAGTTTCCAGTTTAGGGCCGACAGCCGAGACTCCCACTCCCCAAACTTCCACCCTAATTGGCAGTAGCTGCAAAGCAGGGCATTTAGAGGGAAAGACCAACCTCTGCCTTGCTCCTTACTCCCACCATCACCACCGGCGTGCGGGTTCCCCAAACCTGACAAGTTGCTGGCTACGTGTTCCTAAGAGGCAAGAGTGAAAGAAAGCTCTGCCTTTGTTGGAAGCTTCTGTAGCTGGAGCAACCATAAGGAAGCAATGTGCGGAATTGATGAGCCTTGCCCAAGAATGAAACACCCCAAGTTTGCTCCCTATAAGTAACAGACGGAAGTTGGACTCAACACTTCAAGCGATCTCAGCTCTGGGAGATTGACCCGGATGTTTCTTTGATGTTTATGGGACAAGGAGACCTAATATTTCAAAACTGAAAAGTTACACTGTGTTCCTGTGTCTGAACTTCTTCCTGCTGCTTCCCGAGCAACAGCTAAGGAGTAACACATTTCCTAGGCCCTCTAATAACACCTTCCCAGGTTTGTTTGGAGAATGCTTTTCATTTGCACCAGAAATTATGTAAATACTCTTCATTTTAGTTCAAAGCAAAAGAAACAAATCTTTTGGTTGATTTCCTATTTCACTTAAGAGATTTTCATTTATAAAATAGTGGGGTAGTGACCCACAGATGGGGAACAAAATAATTTCTTTACCCACAAACTCTTCTATTAGCTGCTGAGAATTGTAACAGACTGTACCTGGCCCAAAACATTTAAAAGGAACTATGGTAGCAAGTCCAAATAACTCAGTTTGTCTCCTGGGTCACCTTTCCCATCTCTTGGGATCAGTGTCACAGATAAAGCTGCTCTCTCCCAATAGGGGAGAGAGCTACAAAGCAACAGGAGCACATAAAATGACATATTTCGTTTCTGAAGACAAAGAAGACAAAAAGGTATGCCCCAGTTATAGTTTCTTGCCTAATTACAGCTTCAAGATGGCCAAATATGTCAGATGAATATGAAACAAAATAGATGGCAGCACAAGTCTGAAGGATTTGGGAGTCAGTTGACAAAGCCTGTCATCGCAAAGGAGTGGATTTTGCTTTATACCTGAGCAGCCAGCCTAGAAAAACATAAATCACCCACACACTTAAAATATAACTGATAACCACAAAATGCACAGATACATGTTATTTACATTTAGCAAGCACAGGAAGAACCCAAAGCACAGCATGATCAAATGATTTGCCTAAAGGTAACAGCAAATACCATAGCCGACCTTTTCATAGAGCTTGGTATCCCAGCTCGAGGCTCTTCCATCCATCTAAGAAGCCTTGCTGTCTCTCTCTTGTCAGAGAGCCTCCTGAATTACAAATGAGGAGGAAGGAAAACAGCAAGAGTAAATATACTAAGCAGAAGTTCAGATTGCCCTCTGGGACTGCCCCCTTCCTTCATCTACTAGAATGTCACTACTGTATATTAAAACTTCAGTTATCCATAATGGGGAGGGGAAAGGCATAAAGAAACACACACACACACACACACAAAAGCCAAATATGAGCCAATACCCTCTCTAATGTGACCTTGAAATGCAGTCAATGATATTCAAAAGACCCATAAATGACACCCTCTCCCTTATCTCAGGTGTCTAGCCTGCATCTTAGCTCTGTCATGGGCCCAAAATTTTAGCTGGATTACTTTCCTAGCTAGGTATCCAAGCGAGGGCTTTTTGTTGTTGTACTTTGAAGCTATAAAATATAGCATTTCCATGTTCTTTTTTCAATTACAAAGCCCAGTGTAAAAAGAACCCATGGGGAGAGAGACTTGGGTCTACAGAAGGTCCAAAACATGCTGGTCACTGTTATTATCTCCTTGAAGAGCTAATGGTGTAAAAAGAGCTCAAATAATTACATATATTCATGGACAGATTTTTTATGCTTCTTAATCATTTTGAGTACACCTTCAGAGAAATATACAAATTTTTTCAATATATTCAATAAAATGTGTCCTGTGGTTATTAAGTGATAAACACCTATAAAAATATAGCATTAGTCAATGTATTTGTTAAGATTTGGATCTTAAATAAACTCCCCCCGTCCCAGGCCCATATGCTAAAGGCTTCGTCAGCAGCTTGTGGCACTACTGGGAGGAGATGGAACCTTTAGAAGTTAGGACATAGTGGTAGAAAGTTAGGTCATGGGGGCATGTCCTTGAAGGGGTACTGGAATGCTAGCCCTTTCCTCTTGCTCTTTGCTTCCGGCAGTCATGAGGTAAACAAGTTTCCTCCACCACATACTTTTGCTATGATATGCTGCCTCCACAGGACCAAGAGACCATGGACTAAAACCTCTAAAACCATGAACCAAAACAAACCTTTTTCTTTATAAGTTGATTTTCTCAGGTGTTTTGTCACAGTGATGGAAAGCTAACAATTTTCAATTTTAAAAAAATTAGGGTTCAGGTTTTTAATCTGAACTTAGTTGATATAATTTCAATCACTTGTAGTGACGTCACTGTGTCCTCCATTTGATCAATTCTAAGTCAAGATGAAACTGAAAACAGGTTTTAAACTGCCTGAAATAGAAGAATTGATCCAGGTGTCAGGAGGAATTTGGATAACATGGTAAGCTCTCAAGCTTAGCAAGGGGGTATCAAAACAAGGGCCACAAAGAGTAAATTTACAAGAGTAAATCCAAATAACAAAGCATATCCTTCATCGGAGATCCCCCAATGCTGCTCATTAGCAAAGCAGTTTACCATTTGCACTCCTGAGACTAGCTGGGTTTGAAGCCTGGTTCTCTTTTCTTAGTTGTATAATTTGATGTAAGTTACTCCACATCTCCAAGTCTCAATTTTCTTTTTTTAATATTTATTTTTTAGTTTTAGGTAGACACACTATCTTTATTTTTTATTTTTATGTGGTGCCGAGGATCGAACCCAGTGCCTCATGCATGCTAGACTAGCACTGTACCACTGAGCCACAACCCCAATCCTCTAACTCTCAATTTTCTTTTCTGTAAAATGGAAATAGCAGTAATGGCTACTCATCTCATGGAGATATGATGAGGATTATATTATATACTTAATATAAAGGGCTTAGTGTAATGCCTTAGCACATAGTAAGCACTCAAAATGTTTTCACTTTATCTTGGATAAATCAACTTCTTCTGAGTATCCCTTTATTCCTCTATGAACCTGAGGCCAAGATTCAGAGCTGTCTACTTCACATTACATCTATGAGAATCAACTACTCTGAAAACTCAACTGTAAAACATCAACCAAGGGTATCATAATAAGTATGCTCAGTCCTAATTGGCTTTGGCCTCTCAATAAATCACTCTCTTAAAACCAAGGATGATAGTTTCTCTGAAATAGTGTGTTTATCCTCAGACCCCTTTATGATATTTCAAACCAACTAGTCAGGGAAAGAAATATACACAGAGCCATAAAACATGCAAACATGAAATCACAAAACCAGGCAGCAAACTCGGGTTATTTACTTATCAGAGATGCCTCACTTTTCTTTTCTTTTTTTTTTTAAAGTGAAAAGGTATTTTTATTTTATTTTTTTTTAATTTTTTATTGTTGGTTGTTCAAAACATTACATAGTTCTTGATATATCATATTTCACACTTTGATTCAAGTGGGTTATGAACTCCCATTTTTACCCCGTATACAAATTGCAGAATCACATCAGTTACACATCCATTGATTTACATATTGCCATACTAGTGTCTGTTGTATTCTGCTGCCTTTCCTATCCTCTACTATCCCCCCTCCCCTCCCCTCCTCTCTTCTCTCTCTACCCCCTCTACTGTCATTCATTTCTCCCCCTTGTATTATTTTTCCCTTTCCCCTCACTTCCTCTTGTATCTACTTTTGTATAACTCTGAGGGTCTCCTTCCATTTCCATGCAATTTCCCTTCTCTCTCCCTTTCCCTCCCACCTCTCATCCCAGTTTAATGTTAATCTTCTTCTCATGCTCTTCGTCCCTACTCTGTTCTTAGTTACACTCCTTATATCAAAGAAGACATTTGGATGCCTCACTTTTCAATAGGAGTCTTTCCCTCTCTGATAACAAGAATTCTTCCCAGCTGGCTCATTTCTCTACACTGTGACAACCATGGCACTTCACCTGCTTCCAGAACCTTCTGAACTGCCAGTTTCCCTCCCATGGCATTCTTACCCTTGCCTCAGTTTATGTCTAGAATATCAGCAGAAAGACAAATATCATTTTCATACACAATAATGCTTTTTGAATACATGCAGTGTACTGGTCTTTGTGGGATGGAAAGGAAAAGAAACACGTCTCACCTTCATAGAGCTTACTGTCTAATAGGGAAGTAGAACCACACCCTAATCATGCAGTGAATAGATAATCACAAACTGCTGAGTCCTAGAAATGAATTATATATATATATATATTTTTTTTTAAAGTAAGAGAACCCCACTTCATTTGGGTGTGAGAAGAGGAGATTATTCAGGGAAAGCTGCCCCCAGGAAATGTGGCCTCTGTGGCCCTTGTTTTGATACCCTCTTGCTAAGCTTGAGAGCTTACCATGTTGTCCAAGTTCCTCCTGGACTATAAGTATAACAAAAAAGTGTGAGAGCAGAAATGGGGTACACCTCAGAGCCCTCTGAAATGTGAGGAATCTCAGTGTCCCTCACACACACTCCTGGATTTTAGAAGAAAACTAAATGAGGTCATGTCCATACAGCTGCCAGCCCAGTGCCCTACTTAGAATCTCAGTTCTCAAGTGGCAGATCCGATGGCTGCTGTTATTTAAGCACAAGGCCAAAGTGAACCCAACCCCCCTTGGACAAGCTACTTAAGCAGTCCCGAGGATGAGCAGCCATGCACTTTAAACTTAATCTCATTCAAGTCAGATTCCACTAAGGAGAGTCCTTTGACACAATACTTAGCTAAATCCTAGACTCCACCAAACAAATCAGTTTCTCAATTAGAAAGAGAGAGAGAGAGAACCACCTAAGGTGTCCCTTTTTTAAAATTTTTTTTTAGTTATAGATGCACACAATACCTTTATATTATTTATTTATTTTTATAGGGTGCTGAGGATCGAACTCAGTGCCTCACATGTGCTAGGTGAGCACTCTCCTACTGAGCTACAACCCCAACCCAATTGTCCTTTTCTAAGGCACAATTTCTTTATCATATAGAAAGCTTCAACTTGAGAGATCACAAATCATTTTTTATTGTGAGCATAAATTAATCCTAACTGATGTTGGTATAACTGGTTTCAAACAAGAATCATGTAGTAACATAAGAAAATTGCTATTTTGATTTAGTGTCCCCTATAACTCAGTTTCTTTACATGTGCAACTGTTTGGGGATGCTTGAAAGAAATCTGTACATATAATAGTCTACACAACTTAAAGGAAAATATTTTTAAAAAATATGTATTTGTACTAAGTAAGGTCCTTCCAATCACAGGTCTGTGAGTCAATGCTCAAAAGAGAAAAGCCTGTTGTTTTCATTCCGTTTCTGGGGCATTTTCAAAGGTCCAAAGATCTTTCATGTTGTTTAAAATATACTTTCCAAACAACCCATATCCTTGGCCTCTTAATTGCTATCTCCTGTGCGTATGTGGGTTTGGTCTTATGAATGGCTGCTTCCTCTCCACCCAATTCACCATATAACTTTTATGACACTGTTTTGATATACTTATTTTGAAGCTCTAAAGCCTTCTTATTTTGTGACTGTTAAACATTCAAACTTCTGTATGAAACAGGAAAAAAATTGCACTATACAGTGAGAATGCTTTTAAAACTAAATATTTTCTACTAGACCAAATAAGCATGTACATAAACAAGTTATCTGAAAGAGTTTGTGTAATATACCACAGAAAAACCACATCACCGCTGGCATGAAAAAAAGACCACTATTTTATTTTTGCATAACCGCAAACTGGTCCAAAAACAAAGAAGAACACTTTTATGAAAGAGGATACTTGAGCAATTAACCAATCTGAAAATCAGACAGGTCTACCTTCTCTGGTGAAACTGATTTTTTTTAATAGCCACAGATAATCTAAGCTTGTTTTACAATTTAGCCAAACTTCCTCAAACTTACTGTGTACAACTCATTAAAAAAAAAAAAGGCATTTGCCTACTAGAAAACTAAAGCTGATGCATTGTGAGACCCTCAGACGTTTTCCTCTCCAGTTATGGTTTCCCCTGATTAAGCATTCTTTGTTCTGTACAGTTTCCTAAAACTGACAAAGTCAATACTGAATGCAGCTACTTAAGTTATTCTACAATAAAACTTTATTTCTCAGTTCTTTAGATCTCATGCATGCCAGGCAAGCACTCTACCACCCAGCAACAGCCCTAACCCAATGCCCAAGTCTTTTGTAAACATTTGAAACATGTCAAGTGTGGGCATTACTGTCTAGTGGCTTTCCCCAACCAACAGAACCCAGGTTCTACCTTCTGCTTGCTTTACGACTCCTGAGGTCATACAGAAGCTGGTTTTGCTTGTGAACTTCAATAAAGAATAATTTATGTGTGAATATAAATTATTTTTAGAATCAAAACTATAAAATGACACTGGAGCTAAATTTGCTATGTCTCAAATGGATATCTTATAATTGAAACACATTCCTTTGGGTTAGTTAGATGAATTTTTTGTTTTCATAAGGAGACATGTTTACAGATAATTTTTACCACATCTACAATGCTCATTGAGGTTATTCAATGAAATAAGTCTTCGGGAAAAAGGTCATCCTTTTATAATTTGATGACATTTTGGATTCGTGCTTAGAATCTGCAGCCTGTTTTTTTATACTTTTTTTAACAGTGATTGAACCCCAAGTTGCTTAACCACTGAGCTACATCTTCAGACCTTTTATTTTTATTTTGAGATAGGATCTCACTAAGTTGCTTAGGGCCTCACTGCTGAGGCTGGTCTCAAACTTGCAATCCTCCTGACTCAGCCTCCGGAGTCACTGGGATTACAGGAATGCGCCACTATACCTGACTTTAAAAGCAGCTACTATGTGGTGATATTTTCATCTTAAAATATAGTAAATCATATCTGAGAGCACCTAACATTTGTTAACTCCTTTATCCTACTCAGGACTTACATTTGTTTGGATACAAGTATCAGAAATACATTATAATTTTTACATACATGTTTAAGTCTGTTTCATACATGTTTAAGGTCTTTTTAAAACATGATAGGTGGTCCATGGAGTGAAACATACAATTTCCCTGGTAAAAACTCTGGAGGGGTTGGGGTTGTGGCTCAGGGGTAGAGTGTTCACCTAGCACAGCTGAGGTCCTGGGTTCAATCTTCAGCACCACAAAAAGTAAATAAAGGTATTGTGTCCATCTACAACCAAAAAATAAATATTAAAAAAAAAACTCTGAAAATAGGGAAAGTTACTTGTCTGAGATTCACACTTTTAAAAAGCATACAGCCAGGTACAGTGGCACATGCCTATAATCCCAACATCTCAGAAGGCTGAGACAAGTTCAAAGCTATCCTGGATATCTTAGCAAGACTCTAGTCTCAAAATAAAATAAATAAAGGGGAACTAGGAATGTGGGCTCCTTGTTTCAATCCCCAGTACCAAAAACTTAGAAATGAGTAAAATTAAATTTAAAAGGCAGGTCTCAAGCCAAGACTTGACTACAAATGGACTGAAGGAAGGTAATACCATATTTCTAAAAATAATGGCTTATTGGGGATTGACAGTGGGGAGGAATTAGGTTAGCCATGAACACATGGGAAATGGAAAAGCAGGCTGATGTGGGCAGTAGGTCTCCATCAACCAGCCCATGAACCAGCGCCCTAGCCCATTTTACTTGGGACAGCAGGCGTCTCTCCACCTGGAGATGGGTGATCATTGGATCAAGACTCCACGACATCATCAATTAACATCATCCTAAGTCACCACGTCTCTTATCCCATGCTTTATGTGGAGTGGGAATACGCTGACCAAGGAACTTTCTCCATATAAATTGCTAAATTGTGTGTTAGATCATTTTCTGTTGCCAAAAAACACAATACCACAGATTGAGTGAGTTATAAAGAAAGGAGATTTATTTTGGCTCACAGTTCTGGAAGCGTAAGGTTGAAGGCACACATCTGGTGTCCTGCTGGCAGAGACCCAAGGCAGTGCAGGGCATCACATGGGAATGTGGAATGTGGGTGTGTCTCCTCTGGTCTGTCTCTTCTTATAAAGGCACCATGATTCAATCTGGGACTCTCCCCTGATGACCTCATCCAATCCTCCTTACCTTTCAAAGGCCCCACCTCTAAAAGCCATAGTTGGATTAAGTTTCTATCCTCTTACTACCCACAGTGAGAATTAAACACCAACGAGTTTCACAGGGGCAAACCATATTCAAAATACTGCAAAAATAGGTTTGGGGGTTTTCATTTTTGGCACTGGTCTGTAAATTTGGTCCATGCTAATCTGCCTGTGAGTTATGAATCCATTTTAATGTGCCAATGTATCCAACTTTCTAGACCTGCAGAACCTCAGCGAAGAATTTCCCCACATCCCATTCTTTAGAGGAACTGAAAATGACCTGGCCTCTGTCACCCAAGAGCTGTCCAACCTCACTTGCCCAAATAGTGCAAGGGAGAGCTTCCCAGATTCTTCAGGTATGATTGCAATTCTCTTTCAAGGTCTTTTTGGCTCTACCACCCAATCCCAGTCCCCTTCCTTATGCTAGTTTTTTTTCTATTTTGTTACTGAGGTAAAATTTACATTACACTTCACCATTTTTAAGTGGGCAGTTCTGTGGCATTAAGAATATGGACATGTGCAGTCCCCGCCACCATCTGTCTCCACAACTTTTTTGTCTTTCCAAATTAAAACTCTACACTCTTTAAGCATTCACTTGCCATTCTCCCTGCCCTTCAGACCCTGGCAATTGCCATACTACTTTCTGTCCCCTTGAATTTGACGACTTAAATAATGGGCAGTATTTCTGCTTTTGTGACTGGCTTATTTTTATTTGCTCAGCATAATGTAGTCATGGTTCACACATGTGGTAGCATGCATCAGAATTCCCTTCCTTTCTAAGGATCAGTAATATTCCATTGTACATATGTACAATATTTTGTTTATTCATTCATCTGTCAGTGGGCACATTTATACCTCATGCCAATTTATCTGGCCCTATATTTACCATCAAAAACAGGGTGAAAATTTACACCAGGAGTCAGGCAACCCAAATTCTAGTTACTTCCCTTATACTTTCCACTCGACCTTGGAAAATCATATAACCTCAACTACTTTGTCTGTAAAAATGGTAATTAATAAAGACCATTCATGCACAAAGGCAAGATGTCCACCTGTTCATTTTCTTTAGTGATTATGAATTCTTTGAATTTTTCCCACATTCCAATATGAACATATTTGTACATAACAGAAGTGACAAATTTTTCTGTGTTTTCCCATATACGTTAAAAACAAATCTCACAAATTCAGTTCTGTAAACTTCACAAAACAGGAAATAATTCACTACAAATAGTACCTAACTAGGACAAAGTTGTAAGTAGAGACTATAATCTTTTGATAATTGTGTGCTTTATGACCTTTCAACTTCATATGATCTGAAATCAGAACCTTTGCCTTTCTGACTTGCACATCTCTCTTGCGCGCTCTCTCTCTCTGCTCTCTCTCTCTCTCTCTCTCACACACACACACACACACACACACACACACACAGAGCCTGCTCTGCTTCATAGTGTGAGGTTTACCCAGCACCTGAAAACAAAAAAGAATGCTAAAAATGAACATGGAAATAGACACCTCATGGAATTCTAGATCTGGGCCACAGCCTACCCTTTGTGAAGGACAACATTACTGCTTGGGTATCAACTATCCCTTAGAACAAAGATAGCGTGTACTAGGTGCCAGACATTGTGCTAAGAGTCTTAACATACACCATCTCTTTTCATTCTCATAATAGCTGGGTGTGGTGGGGCAATCCTGTAATCCCAGCAACTTGGAAGGCTGAGGCAGGAGGATCTCAAGTTTAAGGTCAGCCTGGACAATTTAAAGGAACCCTGTCTCAAAATAAAAATAAAAGGAGAGGGAAAGAGGAAGTACTGTAGAACAATATTGGCCAAATTATATTGTTATATTGTATGTGTGTTCAAATATATAACAACGGCTCCCATTATGCAACAAATTCTACAGCTACAGTTCACTATTTAAAAAATTTTTAAAGGGGTAGGGGCTAGGGATGTAGCTCAAAGGCAGAGCATCCCTGGGTTCAATCCCCAATGCCACACACACACACACACACAAAAAGATATTTATTTTGGTCCTGCTGACGATCTAATGAGGTTGATACGCTTATAGCAGAATCATCCAAGGCCCAGAAAGCTCTCACTGCACGGTGCATGGGTGGTTGAGACAGGATTTTAAACTGGTGCTTTGAGCATGGAGCTCACATTCTTCACCACGGTGCTCTACTGCCCCCTAGTGTTCACTGAGTCCTTGCACTAGCGTCAGAATCGCCTGTAGTACCTCTTAAAATGCAATTTCCTGATTATCCCAGGTGCACTGATTCAGAATCTAATGAAAAGGTGTTTCGACATGGCCCACAAAGGAGAAAAGAGAAGGGGTGTTTGGCAGAAGCACTGTGTATGTTAATAAAAAGTATTTAATCAATAGACTTAAAGACAAGAATCACATGATTATATCAGTAGTTGCAGAAAAAGCATTTGACAAAATACAGCATCCATTCATGTTCAAAACACTAGAAAAACCTCAACATTGTAAAAGCTATGTATGCTAAACCCAAGATCATCCTAAATGGAGAAAAATTTAAAGCATTCCCTCTAAAAACTGGAATAAGACAAGGATGTCCTCTTTCACCACTTCAATTCAACATCATCCTTGAAACTCTAGCCAGATCAATTAGGCAGAAGAAAGAATTTAAAGGGATATGAAAGAACTCAAACTATCCCTATTTGCCAAAGACAGAATTCGATGTTTAGAAGACCCCAAAAACTCCACCAGAAAATTTCTAGAACTCATAAATGAATTCAGCAAAGTAGCAGAATATACATATACATGTATATTCATTCATATACATCAGAGATGAATCGACTGAAAGAGAAATTAGGAAAACTACCCCATTCACAATAGCCTCAAAAAATAAAATATTGGAATCAATCTAACAAAAGAGGTGAAAGACCTCTATGATGAAAACTACAGAATATTAAAGAAAGAAATTGAAGAAGACCTTAGAAGATGGTAAGATCACTCCTGTTCTTGGATAAGCAGAATTAATATTGTCAAAATGGCCATACTACCAAAAGCACTATACAGATTTAATGCAATTCCTATTAAAATTCCAATGACATTCTTCATAGAAAAAGCAGTCATGAAATTCATGTGGAAAAATAAGAGACCCAGAATAGCCAAAGCAATCCTTAGCAAGAAAGTGAAACAGGGGCTGGGGATGTGGCTCAAGCGGTAGCGCGCTCGCCTGGCATGCGTGCGGCCCGGGTTCGATCCTCAGCACCACATACAAACAAAGATGTTGTGTCCGCCGAGAACTAAAAAATAAATATTAAAAATTCTCTCTCTCTCTCTCCCTCCCTCCCTCTCTCACTCTATCTTTAAAAAAAAAAAAAAGAAAGTGAAACAGGAGGCATCACAATACTAGAACTTAAATTATACTACAGAGCTATAGTAAGAAAAATGATATGGTATTGGCACCAAAACAGACATGTAGCCTAATGGAACAGAATAGAGGGCACAGAGACAAACCCACATAAATACAGTTATCTCAAAAACATACAGTAAAGATAGAGAGCCTCCTCAACAAATGGTACTGGGGAAACTGGAAATTCATATGTAGGAAAATGAAATTAAATCCCTACCTCTCACCCTGTACAAAACTCAAAAGTGAGACCCTGCACCTAATAGAAGAAAAAGTAGGCCCAAACCTCCATCATGTTGGCTTAGGAAACAACTTCCTCAACAAGACTCCCAAAGTGCAAGAAGTAAAATCAAGAATCAACAAATGGATGGTATCAAACTAAATAGCTTCTTCACAGCAAAGGAAACAATCAAGAATGTGAAGAGAGCCTACAGAATGGGAGAAAAATCTTTGCCACCTGCACCTAACCCAATCAACAAATGGGCAAAGGAACTAAATAGGCACTTCACAGAATATGAATGGTCAACAAATATATGAAAAAATGTTCAACATCTCTAGCAGTTAGAGAAATGCAAATTAAAACTACACTGAGATTTCATCTCACCCCTGAACTCAGAATGGCAATTATTAAGAATACAAGTAACAATAAATGTTGGTGAGGATGTGGGAGAAAAGGTACACTCATACATTGCTGGTGCGACTGCATATTGGTGCAACCACTTTAGAAAGCAGAATGGAGATTCCTCAGAAAGCTTGAAATGGAACCACCATTTGACCCACTTATCCTACTCCTTGGTATATACCCAAGGGAAAAAAATCAGCATACTTTAATGACAGTGCCACATCAATGTTTATAGCAGCTCAATTCACAATAGCTAAACTATGAAACCAGTTTAGATGCCCTTCAACAGATGAATGGATAAACTTTGGTATATATACA
This sequence comes from Marmota marmota marmota, assembly GCF_001458135.2. Lineage (NCBI taxonomy): Eukaryota > Metazoa > Chordata > Mammalia > Rodentia > Sciuridae > Marmota > Marmota marmota. The sequence goes on along the minus strand of NW_026000185.1, from coordinate 15,390,268 downwards.
CAATGGAATATTACTCAGACTTAAAAAGAAATGAAGTTATATCATTTGCTAGTAAATGGATGGAACTGGAGACAATCATGCTAAGTGAAATAAGCCAATCCCAAAAAACCAGAGGGTGAATGTTCTCTCTGATGTATGCATGCTAACTCACAATAAGGGGATGGGGGGAGAATAGAAATACTTTGGATTAGACAAAGGGGAATGAAAGTAAGGGAGGGGGAACTGAAATAGGAAAGAGAGTAGAAAGAATCATACATTACTATCCTATGTGCATACATGAATACACAACCAATGTAATTCCGCATCATGTACAACCAGAAGAATGGGTATTTATAATATATCAAAGTATTTATAATATATCAAAATACATTTTACTGTCATATATAACTAAAAAGGACAAATAAATAAACAGTATTTAAAATTCATGAAACCATTTTAAAAACACTGTGTTAAGATCATCTAAAAAAAGAAAATGACATTTCCAAATAGTAAATCAGTTGGAATTTGTACAATTACTTTAGGACAACCTTCCAAAAAGAAAATGAAAGCAATTTCTATCTATAAATTTTTAAGTCAGGCAATTAATTCATCTTCTTGAGTGTACAATTTATGAGTTTTGACAAATGGGTACAACTGTGTAACCACAGTAATTGCACAAATTCCAACTGATTTACTATTTACTATCAAAATTAATATATGAAATAACCACATAACCTAAACAAATTCCCTGTGCCCCTTCACAATGAACACTTTTCTCCCAACTCCAGGCTCTGGCAGCCACCATTGTGTTTGCTGCACTATATATGATATAAATGGAGTCCTACAGCACAGTCTTTTTGAGCCTATCTTCTTGCTCTTAGCATGATGCACTTGACATTCATAATACAATGGTGTATGTAAAGAGTCTTTTAATTGCTGTGAATTAATCCATGATGTAGATGTACCACAATTTGTTTACCACAATTAGCTAGCCGAAGGGTGTTTGGATTGTTTCCAGTTATTTTGTGGTAATTATGAAAAAACTGCCATAAACATTTGTATACATGTTTTATGTGACAAATTTTTATATTTTGGGGGGCAAAAAGTGGGGTTTCTACATCACATCAAACATATTTAAAGAGGAGGCTAAGGCAGGAGGATGACAAGTTCAAGGCCAGCCTGGGCAACTTATGAAATCTAGTCTCAAAATTTAAAATTTTTTAAAAAGGACTTGGGGTGTAGGTCAATGATAGAGTGGCTGTGGGTTCAATCCCCAATACAAAAAAAAGAGGCAATGAAGAGAGAAAAAGACAGAAAGAAAGGGTGGGAGGGAGGAAGGAAGGAAAACGCTCAGTGCCAGATACAGTGGTGCACACTTGTAATCCTTGCTACTTGGGAAGCTGAGGCAGGAGGATTCAGAGTTTGAGCCCAGCCTGGGCAACTCAGTAAAACCCCTATCTAAAAATAAGCTAAAATGGTCTAAGGATGTAGCTCAGTCTAACACTTGTCTAGCATGCTTGAGGCTCTGAGTTTGATCCCCCAACACCTCAAGGAAAAAGAAAAAACTACTGAGCCAGTTTTCAAAGTAACTGTACCACTTTAATTCTTACCAGGAATGTATGAGAGTTCTGGGTGCTCCACATCCTCATCAACATTTGGTATTGTCAATTTTTTTTGATATCTCATTATGGTTTTAGTTTGCACTTTCCTAATGGTCAATAATGTTAAGCACTTTTCCCTGTATTTTTTATCTTCTCTGAAGTGTCCGTTCAAATCTTTGCCCAATTTTTATTACCATCTTATAATTGAGTTAAGAGTTCTTTATATATTCTACATTTAAATCCTTTATCAAACAGATATTTTGCAAATATTTTCTAACAGCCTGTAGCTTACATTTTTATTTTCCTAATATCTTTCAAAAAATAGAAGTTTCTAATTTTGGGGAAGTCAAATTTATCAGTTTGTTGCTTTTATGATAATATATTTGTTGTAATATCTAAGAAATATCTAAGAAATCTTTCCTGTCCCAGAACCACTTTAAGCATTATTTCATATCTATGCTCTATTTTAATTTTGTACTTTGGTGCAAGGTATGGGTTGAGCTTCTTGTTTTGTTTTATTGTTGGGCATCTAATTGTTGAAAATACTATCCTTCCTCCACTAAATTGCTATTGCACCCTTTTCAAAAATCAATTTTTCATTGATGTATAGTTGTGTGTCTGAACTCTATCCTGTACCATTTGTCAAAATCACATGTTCTTGATTACACCCTTAGTTCTTTTTATTTATTTATTCTCCATGGTGCTGGAATTGAACCCATGGTCTTTCACGTGCTAAGCAAGCACTTTACCACTAAGCTATATCCACATCCCTTTTTATTTTTATTTATTTATTTATTGCTGGGAATTAAATCCAGTGACTCTTTTACCACTGAGCAACATTCCTAGCCCTTTTCCTTTTTTGAGACAGGATCTCACTAAGTTGCCCAAACTGGCCTCAAACTTGCAATCCTCTTGCTTCAGCCTCCTGAGTTGCTTGGGTTATAGGCATGCACCACTGCTCCTGGCTCCCTTTTAAATTTTTGTTTTAAAAACTGAGTTGTTCTGTCTGGCTTTGGACTTGTAATTCTTCTCCCTCAGTTCTTTACCAGCAAAAGCATGTGCCAACAAACCTAGCTTAAAATTATTTTTGACCATTCTAATTCTCTTTTGCATTTCCTTATACATTTTATAAGCAGCTTGTCAATTTCTGTAATACTTATTCTTGGGATTTTGATTCAATTAAAGGTGGAGAATTGACACATTAATATTTAGTCCTCCAATCTATGAACAGGATATATATCTGTATTTAAACTTTTCTCCCTTTCATCAGTGCTTTCTAGTTTTTATCATAATCTCTTGCACATATTTAAAGATAGATATGTAAGTATTTCGTTGTTCTTTTTATTCTGTTGTAAACAGTAATTTTTTGAAAAGTAAAAATTTCCATTGCTCATTCCAACTACATAGAAATATAATTAATGTGGCTCAAGCGGTAGCGCGCTCATGCGCTCGCCTGGCACGCGCGGGTCACTGGGTTCGATCCTCAGCACCACATAAAAATAAAATAAAGATGTTGTGTCCACCGAAAACTAAAAAAATAAATATTAAAAAAAGAAATATAATTGATTTTTGTATATTGACCTTGTATCCTGTGACCTTGCTAAACTCACTTATTAGATCTAGTAGTTTTATATTCTTTGGATTTGTCTATATAGATAATCATTTCATCTGCTAACAGTTATTTCTTCCTTCAAATATGTATGCTTTTATCTATTTTTCTTGTGTTATTATTATTGCACTGGCAAAGATCTTCAGTATGATTTTGAACAGCAGTGGGAAGTGCCTTGTTCCAAATTTAGAAGGAAAGCATTCAGTTTTTCACCATTAAGAATGATATTAGTACAGACTTTTTTTTTTTTTTTTTTTTGGTAGAGGTCTTCATCAGGTTGAGGAATTTTACTCCTAGCATGCTGAGAAGTTTTTGTAGGAGTGGATACTGCATTTCATCAAATGCTCTTTCTGCATCAATTAAGATGATCATATGGCCTTTATTTTTTTTTCTGTTGATATGATGAATGATTTCTGAATGTTGAATTAACACTGCACTCCAACAGTTAATTCCATTTGTTTATTATCCTTAATATTAGCTAGTAATGTTAGAATTATTGACATTTTATTGAAAACTTTTGTATCTTTGTTCATGAAAAAAGATGCTATAGCCTTCTCTTTTATGTCTTTGATTGTGATATATGGGTAATACTGATTTCACAGAATAAACTGGGAAGTATTCTCTTCAATTTTTGAAAAGTGTTTCTGTAAAACTGTATTTCTTTTTTGAATGTTTAGTATAATTTGCCAGTGAAACCATCTGGGTCTAGAATTTTCTTTGTTGGAAAATATCTAAGTTGTCAGATTTATTGATACAATGATTTCATAATATTTTCTTATTATCCTTTATATGTCTGTATAATCTGGATGAATGCCCCTTCTTTCATTCCTGATATTGGAAACTTATGTTTTCTCTCTTCTTTTCTTGAATACTCTGGTAAAAAGTTGATCATTTTTAATGGTATTTTCAAAGAACTAGCTTTTGGCATAATTGATTTTCTTTTCAATTTTATTGGCCTCTGATCTTTATTACTTTCCTAATTTGGGTTTAATTTGTTACTTTTCTAGCAAAAATGGTTTTAGACATCTCTTTTCTAAATAAGCATTTAATGCCTTAAATTTCCCTCTCTGCACCATTTTTTGTTGCATCCCACCAATCTTAACATGTTGTGTTTTCATTTCTCTTCAATTCATAATATTTTCCGATTTCCTGTATGACATGCCCTTGATCCATGAATTATTTGGAAATATATTTTTAACTTCTAGATATTTGGGGATTTCTCAGGTTTATTTATTATTAGTTTCTAAGTTAATTCCATTGTGATCATGACATACTTTATGTGATTTATATTCTTTTATATTTGCTGCCATTTGGTTATTGCCCAGATGGTCTGTCTTGGTTAACATTCTGTTTGCACTAAAAAAGATGGGCTGGGGTTGTGGCTCAGCTATAGAGCACTCGGCTAGCACATGCAAGGCCCCGAGTTCGATCCTCAGCACCACATAAAGACAAACACAAGGCTCTGTTCCACCTGATAGACTAAAGAAAAAAAGTCCCTAGCCTCCTCACTTGACAGGGAGGTTATTTGGGTGTTTGTGCAGCTCTATAGCCTCTGCTTCCCACCTCTCCTGGGCAAGCTGGATAGTGGTCAAGGTCTGTTGGAAGAACAAGGTCCATGCAGGAGGCACTGGTACCAAATTCTTCATCCCCTAGAAAAATGAGATGATGAGACCCAACATGGCTGCCGGCGAGGAGGCAGCACTTTCAATGCCTCCGCAGTAACGGGATCAGAGAGACCCATTAATACACCTACATGCGACCTGTTGAGAAACTTCTAGCAAAATTCCGCTGAAAGGAGACCTGCCGGGAATTAGTAAGTCTATTGGAGGGGTCAGTTTGTCCCAGACGAGTGAATCTCGGCAACGCGGAGCAGGGGCACAGTTCTGCCGGCCGCCGCCGAACTGCCGCTGCCCACACAGCGAACGTACGAATGGCCGCTGCCTGCCTAGGCCCCTGCCGGCCCGGCTCTGTGAACCGCCTCTGGCGGTTCGGCGCTGCAAATGACGCCCCCCCTCCGCCAGTTCGGCGCTGCAAACGACG
>NW_026000185.1:15383812-15385028 GCF_001458135.2 Marmota marmota marmota | reverse complement strand
CCGCGCTACGGCCCCGCTCCCCCGGCTCTTTGAACAGCCCTGCCCGCCCGGGGGAATCAGGAGTGGTGCGGGACCCGCTGCGCAGAACTCCCGGCTATCACTACCACCAGTGCTGACAACTGAGGTCTCTTGCAACAGCTTCCGGGGGCGAGGCTACCAGAGGGCAAGCAAAATCACTGGGGGTTCTCAGCCCCAAGCCCTACAAACTTAGGGTCCAAGGGAATGGCGAACAGGGAGAGTGTGCCCAAGCGTTCATGAAAACAGGGCTCACAAGAGCAGCAGACCTGGCGTGTAGCCAGTATTATGGTGAGCGTCACCAGTGAGCGGGGCCTAGCTCAAGGAAAAATTGGGGAAGTGACTAGACACAAGAGAAGGCCCTAGGCACTCAGGATTGGAGACCCATCCAGTCCGGGAGGAAGAGCTGCTGCACAGTGACTGGCTCCCGCCTACTGAGAGGAGAAGCTTGGCCCGGTGGGCACAGCTCCACCTACTGGAAGAATAGTGAATCGAACTCTAAGACTGCATTTATTAAATTTTTTTTTTCTTTTTTTTTGTTGTTGTTGTTGTTTTAAAAAAAATTTTATTTTTTTAATTCATTTTATTTTATTTTTTTAATATTAATTTTCATTTTCATTATTACTATTATTATTATTATTATTTAATTCTTTGTAATTTTCTATTTTTTCTTTCTTTCTTCTTTTCTTCTGTCTTTTCATTCCTTTTCAATTCTCTTATTCCCCCTTCCTTGAACTCTACCTGCTTACTATCATTCTCTGTGGTGACTTCTTCCCTTCCCTTCTAATACCCTTCCTCCCAAGCATGAAATAAATTTATAGGAGTAAACAGTAACTCAGCAGTCAAACAGAACAAGAAGCAACATGAGCAGCATGAAAAAGCAAGGAAGAAAAGGAGTACAAACAATGCAGGACAGCCTAAATATTCAGGAGGATATAGAGTCATCAGAAAAATGGTCATATAAAGAACTCAAGGAATACCTTAGACAGATGGAATGGAACCTTAAAGAGGATACGAGACAGCAAATTCAAGCAGCGAAAGAACACATTGAGAATGAATTACATAAACAGATAAGAGAAGAAGTTAAGCATCTTTATCAGGAGATAGAGATTATAAAAAAGAATCAAACAATAATCTTAGAAATGAAGGAAATTATAAACCAAATTAAAAACTCAAATGAGAGTATCACTAATAGAGTGGA
>NW_026000185.1:15338443-15379614 GCF_001458135.2 Marmota marmota marmota | reverse complement strand
GGAGTATTACGCAGCACTAAAAATGACAAAATCATGGAATTCGCAGGGAAATGGATGGCACTAGAGCAGATTATGCTTAGTGAAGCTAGCCAATCCCTAAAAAACAAATACCAAATGTCTTCTTTGATATAATGAGAGCAACTAATAATAAAGCAGGGAGGAAGAGCAGGAAGAAAAGATTAACATTAAACAGAGACATGAGGTGGGAGGGAAAGGGATAGAAAAGGGGAATTGCATGGTAATGGAGGGAGACCCTCATTGTTATACAAAATTACATATAAGAGGTTGTGAGGGGAATGGGAAAATAAACAAGGAGAGAAATGAATTACAGTAGATGGGATAGAGAGAGAAGATGGGAGGGGAGGGGAGGGGGGATAGTAGAGGATAGGAAAGGTAGCAGAATACAACAGCTATTAGTATGGCATTATGTAAAAATGTGGATGTGTAACCGATGTGATTCTGCAATCTGTATTTGGGGTAAAAATGGGAGTTCATAACTCACTTGAAGCTAATGTATGAAATATGATTTGTCAAGAGCTTTGTAAGGTTTTGAACAACCAATAAATAAAAAAAAAAAGACAAACACAACAAAATACAGGTATTGTATACAACTAAAAAATTTAGGAAAAAAAAGAATGTATATTTTGCTGTTGTGGTGCAGAGTGTTCTATAAATGTCAATCAGGTCAAGTTTCTTGATAGCACTGATCACATCTACATCCTTATTGGTTTTCTGACTACTTATTCTGTAGATTATTAAATGAGAAGTATTAGAATTATCAGTTTGTCTATTTTTCTGCTCTCTTCCATTAGTTTTTGCTTTGTGCATTTTGGAGCTCTGTAGTTATATGTATACCCATTTATGATTATTTTATCTTCTTGGTTACTTTGACTTATCATTATTTGATCTCCCTGTTTATCCCTGGCAATATTCCTTCCCCTGAAGTCAGCTTTGATATTAATACAGCCACTATAATTTTCTTCGATTAGTGTATACATGTTACATTTTTCTATCCTTTCAGCATGTCTCTAACTTTAAAATAGGATTTTGTGCATTGCATGTGATTAGATCATATTTTTATTCAATATAATAATTTCTGTCTCTCAGTGTGTTTGGGCCTTTTGTATTTACTGTAATGTTGATGTTGTTGGATTTATATCAACCATATCTGTCTTGTACAAATCCAGGCTTCACAATCTTAAGCTCCTGTTTTAGGATTGAGTGTGAATTTATGATTTATAGACACTTCTGGAAAATAATGGAAGTCTCCACCCTTATCCCTAGCCCCCCCTAACTCAAAACCCTGAAGAACTTTTGCTGATTTCAGGGAAAACAAATTTGGGAAATGTACCATATTTGTACTGTCTTACCGTAACACACCAGGGTGTTACGGAAAACTCAGAATATGTATCAGAGTCTGCTCCACCTACACTGCCTTCTTATTGAATATGCTCACTCACAGACCAAAGAACTGCAGCCCAGTGAGGACTCCTGGGGTATATCCAGTGGTATCCTGGAGCCTGCTCATTCCAGTTGCTGAAAGCCAGTTAACTTTTCATGATTTTCTCTATATAAATTTATACACAGATACACATACATACATGTGTATACATATATTTACAATTAAATAAATCATATTTTTAAAAAGGTGAGACAGCCCAGCACAGTAGCACATACCTATAATCCCAGCAGCTCAGGAATCTGAGATAGAAAGATCATGAGTTCAAAGCCAGCCTCAGCAACAGTGAGGTCCTAAGCAACTCAGTGAAACCCTGCCTCTAAATAAAATACAAAAAAAAGGGGCTGGGGATATAATCCTTGGTGCCAAATTTTTTTTTTAATAAATAAAGGTGATACCCAAAATGCATTATTTCCTAACTATTTTACTATTATTTATGCTATTGGGGTTATTAATATCTGTCATAGCTGAAACATGATGGTATGCTTCTGCTCATTCCTTCCCAAATCTATGTTTAATTATATCACATTGGCTAAAATAAAAATAAAAATAGTTGCCCTATGGAAATCAGTATAAATTATTGTGGGTTTATTATTGTTGTTTTTATCTAGTTCGGGGTCAGTGAACTTTTTCTGTAAAAAGCCAGATAACACTTTAGGTTGTGAGCCATAGACAGTTTCTCACATAGTATTCTTTGGTTGTTGGATCTCAGTCAGTACAAAAATAGGCCACAGCTTAAATATGGCCCACAGGCTATCCTTTGCCAACCTCTGGTGCAGACTTAAGAAAGTACTAAGGAATGGGCTCGGGGAGTAGATCAGCGGTAGAGCACATGCCTACCAAGTGTGAAACTCCAGATTTCAGCACAGCAAAGAAAAAACTAGTAGTAAGGAAAATGCTAATATTACAAAGTAAACGCAAAACTGTCATATCTATAGCCATAACACTGAAAAGCCCCCCAAAATTAAGGAAATATTCTTCTCATTATTCAAAACCTGTGGTGGGTCTTTGCTGTTTCACTATTGTCTTGCTCAGCAACATAGACAAAGACATAAAACAATATTTAGGTTGGAACTGCATTCTTTAGTTAATGACATGAATTGTTGGGGATGCAAATCAAGCCAAGATGGCGCCTGGCACTTTGCCAGGAGGAGTGGTTTGTGAAGCAATGCCAGCGAGCCATTAAGATGATGAGGATTCCTTATTGGCTGACTGCTGTATCTAAATGATGTTAATTAAGTTAAGCTTTGTGTAATTAGTTAAGCATATATACCTCTGCTGTCCGGCAGAGAAGCGGCTCCTGCTACCTTGGGTGCCCGCTACTTTGAGTTCTCACTCAGTTCCCGCTGAGTTCACTTGCAATAAAGTAGTTCCCGCTTCAACCTTAAAGTTGCTTGTCACCTCTCAGTTATTTTGCCCAGCCGGAGTGCGACAATGAGTAACTTCTTTGATAAACTGAATGGTAACCAAGCAATGATTCATCTTCTTGACTTGGTAACTTTATAGTAAATCATAAAAATTTACAATGAAGTTGGGCACAGTGACACACACCTGTAATCCTACCGACTCAGGAGGCTGAGGCAAGAGGATCCCACGTTCAAAACCAGCCTCAGCAACTTAATGATATCCTCCACAATTTGGCAAGACCCTGTCTCAAAATAAAGTATAAAATGTAGCTCATTGTGCTCCATTTGTATACAATACATCTAAATGCATTCTGCTGTCATGTTAACTAATTAGAAGAAATTTTAAAATAATTTAAAAAAAAAAACTAGAAAAAAAGTAGCTCAGTGGTAAAGCACCCCTGGGTCCAATTCCTGGTACACACAAAAAAAGTGAAATTGTGAGGCTGGGGTTGTGGCTCAGTGGTAGAGAGCTCACCTAGCATATGCAAGGTCCTGGGTTCAATCCTCAGCACCACATAAAAATAAATAAATAAATAAAATATTGTATCCAACTATAATTTAAAAAAAAATATTTAAAAAATTAAATTGTAGGTGTGTGGAGTTTAGAATAAAGAGTATGATTGATTGATTGTTTGATTGATTGGGGTGCTAGGATTGAATCCAGGGCCTCATGCATGCTAACCATGTGCTCTACCACTGAGCTACACCTCAACCTCTGATACATTTTATTCGTTTAAATCATGTTTGATACATCCTTTTATCAACATTTATAATAAGGTTATATGTGTACAAATATATATACTTGTTTTTCAAGGATCAGTTCTTAAGCAACTCTAGCACGCAAATGTATTCATGACTCAGGTTGAGCTTATTATTGTTCTGATTAAATGTTCAGATTAAATCTGAGTGGGCACATGAGATCTGAGTCCATCAGATGAAGGTGGTTGGCTGAACTGAGAGGTCTGGTAGTCAGTTGAGTCTGTGTATGTATGTGCACACATAGGCAAACAAGAAACATCTATGAAGTACAGATCTCAGAGACAGAGAAGCCATCTCAGTTCTTTCCCACTTGTATGAACCAACTCTTAATTTAATAGGGTACAATGTGATGTTTTAGTGTATACATACATGGTAGAAAGATTAAATCAAACTAACATTGCCATTACCTTACATCACCTTTTTTTTGTGATGAAAGCATTTAAACCTATTCTTTTAACAATGTTAAAATGCAAATTGATTAATATTGACCATGGTCACCAGGCTGTGCAATAGATCACTACAACTTACTCAGCTACCTGAAAATTTAGCCAACATTTCACCTTCCCCATCTCTCCAATCTAGACAATCAACCATCACTACCCTCTCCAATCCCTCAGCCTCTGGTAACCATCATTCTACTCTCTCTTTCTCTGAAATAAACTCTTGAATGATGAATGAATTCCATCTATGTGAGATGATGTGGTATTTGTCTTTCTGTGCCTGTCTTATTTCATTTGGCATACATATTCAGCCATATTATTACAAATGACAGAATTTCCTTTTCTTTTAAGGCTGAATAGCATTCTGTCGCGTTCCATGACTAAACACTCAAGTTCACTCCAGCTGAACGGGGCTGCCACGAATAATCACAGAGACAGAGAAATACCACTTTCTTTGGATCCTGTGATGAGTCCTCCTACCTTAGGGGTGGAAAGAGAGAGGAGCATGAGCTGAACCCTTTTATTGGGAAGAAACCATCCAAATAAGGCAAGGGGTACGATGACAAAGGAATAGGTGAGTGTAGCTCAACCTAGACCCATGTTGCTGGGACAATGCCCAAGTCACCATGAAATGTAGTGATTGGTCAGAGCCTCATGCTTCAGGACTGGAAGGCGTGGCTATTCAGAGTGGCTCCCCACAGTATTCCACCGTGTATTCATGCCACACTTTCTCTATCCAATCATCCATTGGACAATTAGGTCACCTCCATAGGTTGGCTATTGTGAATAATGCTAAAATAAACATGGAAGTACAGATATCTCTTTGATATACTGATCTTAATTTCTTTTTTTTTTTGCACATGTATCTAGAAATAAGATGGCTAGGTCATATGGTAATTCTATTTTTAGTTTTTTGAGGAACCTCCACACTTTTTTTTCAAAATAGCTGTAACAATTTCCATTCCCACCAACAATATATCAGAATTCCCTTTTCTTCACATCCTCACCAACATTTGCTATCTTTTTGTCTTTTGATAATAGCCTTCTAAACAGAATGAGGTGAAGTCTCATTGTGGCTTTAATTTGCATTTCCCTTATGATTAGAGATGTTGAGCATATATTCATGTATAGACATGTAGACACTGTTGTGTCTACGGGTATATCTTCCTTTACAAAATGTTTGCCAGATCCTTTGCTCATTTTTAAATCACATTTATTTTCTTGCCATGGAGTTGTTTGAGTTTTTTATATTTTTTGGATATTATCCCCTTATCAGATGCATGTTTTGCAAATATTTTCTCAATCTATGGGTTGTTTCTTCACTGTTTTTGTTTCCTTTGGTATACAGAAACTTTTTAGTTTGATGTAATCCTGATTTGAAGCTTTTCCCCTGTTTCTTCTAGTGGTTTTAGGAATTTAAGTCTTGAATCCATTTGAGTTGATTTTTGTGTATTGTATAAGGGCTCAATATCATTCTTCTGCATATGGATATCCAGTTTTCCCAGCACCATTTATTGAAAAGACTTTCCTTTCCCCATTGTGTGCTCTTGGCCTCTTTGTTGAAAACCCGTTGGCTATAAGCATATGGATTTATTTCTGGGATTTCTATCTTGTTCCATTGGGCAATGTGTCTGCTGTTAATTCCAGTACCATGCTGTTCTGATTTACAATAGCTTTATAATAATATATTTTGAAATCAGGAAGTATGGTGACCTTCTTCATTCTTAATCATAAGAGAATCTACAGATAATGGTGATGCAGTTTTAATGAAAAGAAGAAAAAAATTCTGTCTCATTAATAAATTGGTCAGAGAAGCAGTATAAAGTTTAAAATCGTCAAAGAGAGTAGCGTGCACAGCCAGATGGGCTCTGGGAACTCACATAGCAATTCACTGGTGAAGAGTTACAGGTGTGTCTAGGCTACAAGACCATTTGGAAATAACCAAAAGAAAGGCCTTAACTTATATTTAAATTACAGAGTCAAAAAGTCCTAAGACTTGTTGAACTTATTAATTTTATTTGTTTTGCTTTCTAAACTAATGAGAGGTTTTTAAGATCAGCTTTGCCTTCGGGTCTATGTACACTCCATCACCTGAAGTTGTTTGGATCCTATAGCAGTTGATGCTGTCCTTAAAGAGTTCCTGTGTAGTCTGTGTTGGTCCTGATCGAAAATGGACTCCAAACTAGAATCTGAATTATTGCAATGCCCAGCGGAACCAGGCAAACCAAATAAAATATATGATCTTGATGATCTATAGATGCACTGGGGGAAAAAGTTATAAAACATAGTTAGGTGTTTGTTTTTTTCCTAGTGGCTTCTGTTTTTATTAATTCAAAACTATTTAACAAAAAAAGTTTTGTTATCTAACAATCCATTTAAAAAAGAAAAAAGATATTTTATTGAATAATTTTAATTCTTTCCAATTATTGAATAACCCTTACCTTTTAGTTGCTCATAGGAGAGGAGGCTGACACACAAACCTGTGAGCACAGTACCTGCTGAAACATGCCACAACTACAACCCAGAATGACCAAGTGCCTGGGATAACCAAGGACAGGAGTGAGGACCCAAAGCACACACTCATATTTGTGCACCCTTGTTACACTTCAGTCTTGTTTGTTTGGTTTTGGTACCAGAGATTGAACCCACGGGCACTTAACCACTGAACCATATCCCCTAGCCCTTTTTATTTTGTCTTTTGAGACAGGGTCTTGCTAAGTTGCTCAGGGTCTTGATAAATTGCTGAGGCTGCCTTTGAATTTGCAATTCAATCCTCCTGCCTCAGCCTCCCAAGCCGCTGAGATTATAGGTGCATGCCCAGCTACACTTTGGTTTAAGGCCAAACAATGGGTTTTAAACAAGGTGAGAGGATTTGGACATTCATTTCTAATTCCAAACTTTTACTCAACACAATTAAAGGAATCCAGGGGTAATAATATTTAGGAGCAACCTGGGTAGGTTTTCTACTAAGAACTTCCATTAAGCCCAAATACTTTTAAGGTTCTTAATTATATTCCAAATAGATCATACTTTTTATTTAAATCATATTCAGTAAAAAGGGCTCCTGATTATTCAGATTTTGATTATTCAGTTAGCTCAACTATTCAAAATAGCCCCTCATTAAGCCAAATGAGAAAAGAAATGAAAATGTCAAACTATATGATATAAGATGAGGAAGCAGTTTGCGCTACATTTTCATATTAAAACCAATCACTATTACCAGAACTGATGTATCATTAGTTCATCTAAAGAAAATTGATATTTTTAGATTATTAATATGCTGGGCATTGAGCTACATACTAGGTATTCAACAGTAGCCAGAACTGGTAGGGTCCCTGTCCTCATGGAGCTTACCCCCCATGCAGGTAATAGATCTTATATGCAGATGGTAGATCTTACTCAAATAATTATAAGTAAATTCGATTTACATGCACTTATATGAGACAACTGTAAAAAGTTCAGACTTACTCTTAGCAGGTGGAACCTAGTAAATCAAACTGAGTTCTGAAAAGTAATTACACATTAACTAGAAGTCTGCTGCCTAAAATCGTGTGCAGAACCTCCAACCACCACTACCTCCGCTAAAAGCCATAGCTAAGAATGTCCTTGGTGCTCTGGACTGGATGGCATTCATTAGGGATGACCATCCCCCCAACTGCTGCTCCTCCAGTCTGCCCCTCACCTTGAGTCCTACCTGGTCCAAGAACTTATTACTACCTACCCCCTCTCCATGCTTCTGCTGCTACTTCTCAGGCTCTGAGATAAACACAATGGCCAAGGTCATAGGCTTGACTTCCCCACATACATGCTGACTATAGCTTCTGGAAGTAGCAGAGGCTCTGATAGTGCTGTTTCTCCCAAATTCTCCTTTTTTCTGTGGGTATATAATGTTTGGTTAGCCTAGCATTCCTTCAAGAAAAAATCCTCTCCTTTCTTCCACAAGTAAGCCTGTCCCTGTCCTTAAGACTGTCTCACTCCCACGCTAAGGTCAGACTTGTGCCCCGACTTGGTCAGAGGATTCCATGCCTCATGGTACCACTATTGCTTTCAGTGACTGACATGTGACTTACACAAGGCCTGTCAGTGTCCAACTTTTGCTGTGCTACCAGGACAAGAGTGCATGCTTCTTCATAATCTTGGGCTATTAGGTCCATATAAACCTGGGGCTATGTTGCTTGCAGGAATTAAAAGCTTGAAGCAGACACAGAGGGAAAGTCAGAGAAAAAGGTTTCTGGCACACTTGGGAGCCAGCTCTGCCTGACTTTTCAGATATAAGAATCAGTAAGTTCCTCTTTTATTTAGCCTGTAGTGGATTTCTGTCACATGCAGCCAAAGTGGCCTAAGTAATATACCCTTCCAATTTGAATTGATGCCCATATTGTGTAAACTGACAGCCTCTGACCACTCTAGAGAAAGGATTCAGTGATATATAATTGGCCTCAACCATTAAGGATCCAGGAGGTATGAAACAGCTGAGTGCCTGATTTCTAGAACAAGAAGACATGGTCATGACTGCTTTGGAACTTGATGTTTCGGATGCTCACAACCATCATGCTTCTCTTGCAGATTTGACTATTCACTGATATGAACCACAAGACCCACTAAACAGGAGAACCAGACTAACAATGGGTGCAAGATGCCAAAAAAGGTAACGGAGACCCAGTTCCACTTCAATAGCTGCGTAAATCATACATGTCTCCAACACATAAAAGAAAGGAAGTGGCCTAATCAAGACCTTTAGAGGGGGGAAACCACAGCACTGCATCCATAAGCTGCTTAGTCACGGAATTATTACAGTATGTGCTCCGAAACCCAGGGTTTTATGAAAAGGCTGGTTTCTGCTCAGCAGAGGCACCTCTGTGCTTTTGACTCAGTATTCGATTAGCAGCAGGAGCCCATTATCTTTCTGCATTCTGTAGTTACAACAGATTCCAGTTTTTAAAATATCAAGAAAGCTTTCTCTGCCATACTCTTCTTCCATAATGTTCTGCCTCAGCTTGAGCCCTGAGCAATGGAGTCAGCCAACTCTGACTGAACTTCAGAAACCAACAATATCATCTTTGAAGAAGATTGGAGCCAATCTGTTGGACACCTAGGGTCTGGCCAAGAACCAGGACAGACCATCAGACATATGCATGCAGTCATCTTCACAGAGCAGGCCTGTGAAGGCACAAGATGACTAAAGTCTCATTTATCATCCCAAGCAACATCAGCACAGGGATTGCCCAGATGAGCTCAGCCTGGATTGCTGACTTGAGACATGAATGAATAAAATGGTTGCTTTTTGTGTGTATGTGTTGGGAGGCGGGGTTGCTTTTTTTGGTGCTGGGGATTAAAACCAGGTGCACTTAACCATTAAATCACATCATCAGTCCTTTTTATTTTTTATTTTGAGGCAGGCTCTAAGTTGCTTAGGGCCTCACTAAGTTTCTGAGGATAGTCTCAAATTTTGATCTTACTGCTTCAACCTCCTGAAGTTGCTGGGATTATAGGCACATGCCACAACACCAAATCAAAATGGTTGCTTTTATAACTAATTTTTTAGTCATTATTATGTAGGAAATGCTAACTGGTATCTAATTCCCCAATTTTCAATGTTTTTAACATATTAATGATTAGGATAGACATAGCTGAATTATGTATCAAATAAAACCAATAGAACTTAAAAATATATATATCAAGAAATTGGATTCCTGCTGGGTGTGTGGTGCATGCCTGTAATCCCAGTGGCTCGAGAAGCTGAGGCAGGAGGATCTTGAGTTCAAAGCCAGCTTCAGCAATGGTGAGGCACTAAGCAACTCAGTGAGACCCTGTCTCTAAATAAAATACAAAATAGGGCTTGGATGTGGCTCAGTGGTCGAGTTCAATCCCTAGTAACCCCCACCAAAAAAAGAAAAAAAGAAATTAGATTCCTGCTGTCAGGGTCTCTCTACGGAATATTTTCCATCTCTAGGATAGAATTGTCTTTATCTATTTTTTTTTTTTTTTTGCACAGAGAGGGGGCATGAAGAACACGTGTGGCAAAGTTTCCTATGGGCACAAGACAACATGCACAAAGACCGCCTGAAAGAGGCACTCAAGGGCAGCCAGGGGACAAACGTTTCAATGAATAGGCAATCTGGCATTTGTTAGAAGACACAATACTTTCAAGCTTATATCCTTATCACTGACATTGCCACCATCTTAATGGATTCAGACTCTGCAGTAGTCCCTGTGATTTCCCCACTACCTCACTGAATCTCTTGACACTCTTCAAATATTTCCTTGGTGTTTCTGCTTCTTTCTTAAGATGCCTTTTTTCTCCTGAAATATGATTCTAAGCCAGAGACATGCCCATGACTTGAGAGAATTTCTCTTCTCTCTCACATTACATTCATTCTACTGGGAGATGAATGAACCTATTGACTAGTGAGGCTATATTTCTTTCAGAATGTCATCACCTCTCATTGCCAACCTTAACAACACTTTTTAATGAATCTCTGGTAGAAAAATAGTTCTTACGCACTGCTTAGGGCTTCATTTGTTCACCAGGTATTTATTGCACACATACTGTCGTAAGTGCTTAAGATACAGAATAAATTAATCAACTTCGATTCCTGCCCTCCACAAAGCCTACCTGCTAGTGGAAACAAACAGACCATTAAAAAATATATTTAACATCATCTTATAATAATAATAATTGCACTTCTGCTCATGGAAAAAAATTGCACCCAATTTTCTCACAATCTTCGAAACAAAAATAATCTACCTGCAGGTAATAATATCCTAAAATATTACTCTTTGGTATCCTTTACCTAATTTTCTTAGCTTACTACGAAAAGTAAGATGTAGAGGTAAAGGGGGACCATGATGTAAATTATCATACTCTCACCTCAAATTGTATCCTCTGTAGGATCTTCCTCATCACAAAACTAAAATGAAGCCTGGCTCCTTTCCACTCTCTTATTTTTCCTATCAATATTGTCTCCAAGAAAACAAGTATAAAATTAATAAGGTTGCTCTCTGATAGCATCAGTAAAATAATTTTATCATCATTAGAATAAAAATAGACAATCCAACCAATGGAATAAACCAAAATCAGCATCAATGGGCACCCCTACAGAATAAAGAGATGCTCAGTATTGCAAAGGCCAAGAAACTCAAATAAGACTTAAGTAGTAGGGTAGTCTCTTCTGAATTAGGGTCAGGAAAACAAGTCCACATAAATAGTTGCTACCTCAAGTATAGAGAGGAAATTTCTTCTAGGGTCAGCCTGAAACAAGGGTAACAAGTTTTAGCAGGCTTACTATGTATGTGGCCCTGTATCTCAATTGGCTTGGACTGCCATAACAAAATACTATAGACTGCATTGATTGGGAGGCCTCGTCAACAAAAATTTATTTTTTCACATTTCCAGAGGCTGGAAGTCTTAGATTAGGGTGCCAGTTTGGTCAGATTCTAGTGAAAGCCCTTTTCTTGGCTTGCAGACAGTTGTATCCTCCCCCATGGTAGAGACAGAGAGAGCATGCTCTCTCCTTCTCTCCCTCTTCCCACCCCACCCTCTGTTTTTTAATTGGTGCTGGGGTTTAAATTCTGGGCCTTGCCCATACTAAGCACACATCCACCTCTGAGCTACATAAGAGCACTAATCCTATTACGCAGGTCCCACTCTCATGTCATTGTCTAGACCTAATTATCATCCACAGGCTTCATCTCCAAATACCATTGCATTGTGAGTTGCTACTTTGAGGAGACAATTAAGTGCATAGCATTCTGTTGGATACTTTCCTCTTGTTGATGCTAATCTTCACAACCCTAAAGACCACAAGGAAGTTTAGGTTAATTAAGTTGCCCAAAGTTACACAACTAGTGAGTTTGGAGCTGGAGCTGAGACTTTTACCTAAAACATTTTATCTGAACTAAAAATCTCTCCAAGAAAAACTGATACCTCTAATCTAAATTTATCAGAAGGAAAAAAACTCAGTCTTTGAGAAAGTTAAATATTCTCCATGGAAATATCAGGTATATTCATAGCATTATATGATCACACTGAGATCTTGAAAAATCTAAATATTTAATTCCCTATATGCCAATTTTTCTTTGCCAGAGATTGGGGGATATGGTTCATGTTTCCATATATAAAAACTAAATGAAAAAAGTAACAATGTAATATTCTTCCAAAATACACCATAAGGTTGATCATCTCCTGCTTTGGATATAATCTTGTCCTCAGGTGGTCCCTTTGCAACAAAAACACAAAGACTCTATTTATAGAAGTAAATAAAAAAGTGGGCTATGGGGAAGAAATCAATAGTGTATCATTGCTAATTCTGTGGCAAATTCTGGGGCTGGAGCTCTTATCTAGCATGTCTAAGGCCTTGGGTTCCACCTCCACGCTGAAAAAAAAAATTTAATACAAAAATCAGGATATATATTATTATGGTCCTAAGAACTTCTGGACAGAATTCCCCCACAAAAATTTCACATCACAGCCCCATTTCTGAAGTACCATCAGTAAACTTATTCAGTCTCAATTGTAATCTTTTGGGCCAAATGTTAACAATTTAGATTACTCTAAGTGCTTATGTCCACTATAATTAGCAACAGAACTTTCATTTATTTCTTGCAGTACTGGGGACTGAACCTAGGGGCACTCTACGGCCGAAGGACATTCACAGCTCTTTTTACTTTTTCTTCTGAGACAGGAGCTCACTAAATTGCCCAGGCTGACCTCAAATTCTCAATGCTCCTGCCACAGCCTCCTGAGAATTTGGGCTACAGGCCTAGGCCACTGTACCCAGCCTGCATATGTATTTAATCCTGACTTCCCAAATATACAGTGCTGGGGCAGAGGGGAAGTCACGTCTCAACAAAGAACAAAATTTGAGACAGAATTTATGGAATGTTCTAACTGTTGACTATTTCTAGTTCTTCTAGTGATCCATAGCAGGCTTTAAGCTCTTTATAGAAGAGTGTTTATTTTTTATTTGTTTGCTTGTTTGATTGTTTTTTTTCACTTTTGCAAGACTATGTGTTTCAATGGACTCATAGATAAAGAATATATAAAAAACATTAGCCAGGTGTGGTAGCTCACACCTGTAATCCAGCTACTGGAGAGGCAGGAGGATTCCAAGTTCAAGGACAACCTGGGCATCTTAACAAGTCCCTATCACAAAATAAAAAGTAAAAAGAGCTGGGGATGTAGCTTGGTGGTAGAGTGCCCATGGAGTAGATTCCTGTTACTGAAAAAAAAAAAAAAAAAAAGAGTCTTTAAAAACATTAATAAAGAAATTTATAATAAGCATTTCAAAACTATAGCAAAATTAACAGCATGATGCTGGGTCTCACCCTCTAGAGTGTTGCCCTTCCCCTGGGGGATGGGGATGGGGGTGCCCCCCTCCTATGCAAGTCATGGGTCTCCCCCTCTCCAGGGTTGCCCCTCTTCTGGGGGATGGGGCCACATGACCCTCCTGTGCCAGAGATGGGGCTCCCCCTCTTGTGGGGTGCCCTTTCTCTAGAAGATAGGGGCACCCCTCCTCCTCTAGGGATGGGTTCCCCCCCTCTCAGGGGATGTGCCCCCATAGGGGATGGGGGCACCTCTCTTCTAGGAATGGGAGATGCCCTTTTTTGTGGGATGCCCTTTCTCTAGAAGATGGAGCCACCCCTCCTCCTCTAGAGATGGGTCACCCCTCTCAGTGGGTGTGCCACTGCTAGGGGATGGGGGTGTCCCTACTCCTCTAGGGATGGGGTAACCTTCGGGGAGTGCCCCTTCTTTAGAAATCTGGGTGCCCCTCCTTTAGGGATGGGGTCCCCATCTCAAAGTATTCCCCAGGTCCCCATCCTCTAGGGATGGGATCCCCTTCTCGAGGGGTGCCCCTCCTCTATGATGGGGTCTCCCTCTTCTAGGAATGGAGTCTGCCTCTCAGGGGGTTCCTAGTTCCCCATTCTGTAGGGATGAGGTCCCCCTCCACTAAGGATGGAGTCCCCCTCTCAAGCGGTACATCTCCGTTAGGGGATGGGGGTGGGCGCATCTTTTTCTAGGGATGGGGTCCCCCTCTTGGGGGATGGATGTGCCTCCACTAGGGGATGGGGGAGGGTTCCCCTCCACTTTGGGGACCCCGCCTCTCAGGAAGTGTGCCTCCACTAGAGGATGGGGCCAGGCACCCCTCCTGAGTGATAAATGGGGCTTCCTCTCTTGTAGGGTACCTCTTCTCTGGGCAATGGGGTACGCCAACTCTAGGGACTGGGTCTCCGTCTCCTGGCATGCCCCTCCCTAGGGGAGGGTACACTTCCACTAGGAAAGGTGTCCCCCTCTCAAAGGGGTGCCCCTCTCTAGGGGATGGGACTCTCCCACTTGGGGGTTGCCCCTCCTCTGGGGGATGAGGGCGTCCCTCCTCTGCAAAAAATGGGGTCCACCACTTGGGTGTGCCCCTCTTCTAAGGGATGGGGTGCCCCACCTTTAAGGATGGTGTCCCCCTCTTTAGGGGTGCCCCTCCTCTATGTAATGAGGTACCCTTCCTCCTCTAGGGATGGGATCCCCATCTCCAGGGGTGCCCCTCATCTAATGACTGGATCCAACTATTGAGGGGTTCCCCCTCCTCTAGGGACTAGGTTCCCATCTCAAGGGGTACCCCTCCTCTAGGGAATGGGGTGCCCCACATGTAGGGACTGGGTTCCCCTCTCAAGGAATGCCCATCTTGATAAAGAATATATAAAGAACATTAGCCAGGTGTGGTAGCTCATACCTGTAATCCAGCTACTGGGGGGTTACCCCTCCTCTCGGGGGTTGCCCCTCCTCTAGGGACACGGTGCCCCTCTTGATCAGTGCCCCTCCTCTAGGGAATTGGGGCTCTCCTCCTCTAGGGTTGGGGTTCACCTCTTGGGGGCTGCCCCTCATCCAGGGGATGGGGGCAACCCTCTTCTACAGATTTGGTCCCCCTCTGGGGGGGGTGACCCAATTCTAGGGGATGGGGGGCCTGTGCCCTTCCTCCTAGAGGGATAGGGGATGGGTTTCCCTTCTCATGGGTGCCCCTCCTCTAGGGATGGGGGCATGTGCACCCCTCCTCCTCAAGGGATGTGGTCCCACTCTTGGGGGGTGCTCCTCCTCTAGGGAATGGATCTCCCTCTTGAGGGGTGCCCACCCTCTAGGGAATGAGGTACCCCCCACTAGGGATTGTGTCCCCCTTCCAGGGGAGTCCCTCATCTAGGTAATGGGGGAGCCCATCTTCTGTGAAGAATGGGGTCCATGACTCAAGGGTGCCCCTCTTCTAAGGTATGGGGTGCCCTCCCCTAGGAATGGGGTCCCCCTCTGGAGGGAAGCCCTTCCTCTAGGGAATGGGGGTGTCCCTCCTCCTCTAGGGATAAGATTTCCCTCTCAGGGGTGCCCCTTTTCTAGGGACTGTGTCCCTCTCTCCAGTGGTGCCCTTCCTCTAGGGGATGGGGTGCCCTTCCTTTAGGGAAGGTGTCCCCCTATCGAGGGGTACCCCTCCTCTAGAGGATGGGGATGTCCCTCCTCCAGGGACTGGATGCCCCTCTCAAGGGGTGCCCCTCCTCTAATTGATGGGGCTCCCCCTCTTGGGGGTTGCCCCTCCTCTGGGGGATGGGGTTGGGGGACCCTCTCCTGTGCAAAGGATGCTGAATTAATTGATAATCATGAAAGAAAAAAATTCACTAGCACCAAGATTGATTTCTTCCAAAGTAATCTCATCGTCATAAAACTACTACATTAGTCTGGTTTTACTACTATAGTCAATCTCTATTTAAAAAAAAAAAAAAACTTTTTTAAGAAAAAAGCAGTTTTAGAATTTATTATAATGATTAGGCACATGTAAGTAAACATGAAAAATATTTGCGTATCTTGTAAGACAAAGCTCTGGGATTATTTTTATTTGTAGATGTTTCACCTTTAGACAATTCATTTTGAATCTTTTCCTTTGCTAGAGTTGAAACCATTTTGTTTACTATGTCACTGAGAGAAAAGTCATATTCTCAGCTTTCTAAGCTTTCTTCATAAATATAATTTTGGAAGGATCTATTGAGAAGCTTTCAGACAAAAGACAAGCAAAACAATGCTTCATATAAAAGGTATAGAAACCAATTTATTTGGCTGGGGATGTAGCTCAGGATAGAATACTTGCCCAGCATGCAGAAACCTAGGTTCAGTCCCTAGCACTGAAAATAAAAACTAAGACAAACACTTGTATACATAGACTGGTCATAGACAGTATTTCTTTCTTTCTTTTTTTAAAAAATACTTTCATTTTATTTATTTGTATTTATGTGGTGCTGAGGATTGAACCCAGTGCCTCACACATGCTAGGCAAGCACTCCACCAACTGAGCTACAACCCCAGCCCCTGTATGTCTTATGTAATACATTTAATCTAGTTACCCACAACAAATCAACAGATGACAGTGAAATTCAATATGTAAATGGACAGACTGTAGCTCCTGGTGAAAATGTATCTTTCTATTCCAGAATCTCCTGTCAAGCAGCAGGAATTTGGCCAGAACTAGAGGACACTACTAGCACATGGAGTGGGTACAGTGCCTTGCAATGGGTAACAAGCAATCAAGCACCAAGCTTGTGTTCCTCCTACATTCGCTGCTTATCTTGCCCTGGACTTAGCTCATTGTACGACTTGCCCTTCTGCCTCAGTCACTAATGCCATGTAAGCTCTCAAGGACAGAGAGAGATAAAGTCTTATGACTCTGTATCCTGGCTCCCAGTAGCTCTCAGCTCAGATTAACACCTAATAGAAACTCCGTGAATATTTGCTGTAAGAAGAATGCAAACATTCTTAGTTGGTCAGATAGGAGGAAATTCTATAGCATATTAGAATTCTATAACATACTAAAATTTCACAAATTTTTGTGAAAAATCAAACTTGTGTTGTAATTTTTAGTAGAAGTTATGTGTATAAAATAGTTGATGATCCATTTCTATTTATACCTCATGAAGTCCCTTATCCCAATTAGAAGAGACTTATGCTGGTTTTCTTGCCCCAGGTACCCCAGTTTTAGATCTCCATTAATAACAAACTTTACTATTATACATACTGGCTACTGGTCAGTATATATGTGGATCACTAAGAAGTAAATAGATCTATTAAACATGGTGAAATAATCTTCTGTGTAGAACTAATATTTC
This sequence comes from Marmota marmota marmota, assembly GCF_001458135.2. Lineage (NCBI taxonomy): Eukaryota > Metazoa > Chordata > Mammalia > Rodentia > Sciuridae > Marmota > Marmota marmota. The sequence continues at coordinate 15,362,422 of NW_026000185.1, read as the reverse complement.
TTTGAATGTACTAATAAATCAATATATTTTGAAAACAGCAAAGGGAAGAATAATACCCCTTGGCTATACAGTTCTGTGTAACAGTGGAATCATAACCAGATATTAGAAAACTTACCTGTAAGTTTATAATTCATTTCAAGTAGCCTTTTTTTTTTTTTCTAAATTCTTTACACTGGTGAGTCTCACAGTACTCTCTGATTGTCAAACCATATCCTGCTAAGTGTACAGTTAGCCTCTGGACTTTTAGTCAGGCACTTTCAGATTAGCAACAGCTAGCTACCTGAGGCCACCAGATGTCAAGGTTTAATTATCACTCAAAGATAAATGATACTTAAGTGCCTGAATTTATATCTCTAAAAATGCTTATGGTACAATGAAACCAGTTTGCCAACGTGTCCAAGCTGCCAACATGTCACTTTACTGAGCCAACAAAAATTAGTCCCTAGAGCCTCTGTTTTCAAGGCAGACAATCTTTATGTTCCCCATGCTGGCTGCACAATGGAAAAGATAGTGAGCTCTAAGAGACGCTGACACCTGAAAAGAATATGGAAGGAAAAAAAAAAAAAAAAAGATACTGATGCCTGGTTCTCACCTCCAGAAACGATTTAACTGGTCTAGGATGTGACCTGGGCATCCGGGTTTTTTCAAGCTCCAAGTGATTCTAATGTGCAACGAGGTTAAGAACTTTTACTTTAGGATCTTTATATTCTTCGAGAATACAAAGACAACTATTGTGCATCACCTGAAAACCACCAGGGGTACAGATGCTGTATTTTGTGAAAGATGGCGCTAGTTAAAGATGTCACTGAACACTTCTTAGCAGGAGGAGGACACAGTGTGAATTTTGTGTTAGAACACTTTGGCAGTGGTTGGAAAGAAGGCCTGGAGGAGAGCAAAAATGGAAGCTTAGCTACTAGTTGCCTACCATGTAACAAGCAGTCATGATATGAGGGTAGATAAAATAGTTTCTGACACTAGGAACCTACAATCGTTAAGGAGATGGACATGAGTCAATTGTAGCACAGAGAGGTGAATACTATGATTATGACAAACTGATGTGACTCCATTTTTTGAAAATAAATAAATAACAGCAGCTTCTACCTCAAGGCCTGTCCTAAGGAAGGGGGTGTGACCCTTGTCCTTGGAAAAACCCACAGAGCCTTTCTAGGCACATACCCACTCGGCTGAGTTGTTTGTCTGCAAATAACAGGAGAGGTCTGTGGTGCCAGGTGTCCCTGACTCAGTTAGGCTAGGTGAGGACCCATTAGCAACCCCTTAGCAACCACCAATCAGCATGAGACAGAGAAAATACCTGGAATGCCAGATGACCCCCCAGTAGTTTATGGTGGTTGATAACATGTTGGGAAACCATGTAGTTTAGCAATACACCCCTTGTGGCTTAAATCAATCAGTTCAAAGGAATCTCCCTCTTGTACTAACCCCTTACCCAACTTGTTCCCGCCATTGAATGTGCTAATCAATGTTAAGAGTTGTTGTTTGATTTTCCCGCGGTACGGAATGATTTGCTGTATGATGTTGTGATGCATAGAGTATCCCCCCAAAACCTATAAAATCTCACTGAACAAAGGACTGGGACTCACTCCCTGGGACTGCTGTGTCAGAAATGGTTGTGATTCCAGGCTTGAGCTTGCAATAAAGACTCTTGTGTGATTGCATCGGATTCTTCTCCTGGAGGTCTACTGGGGTCCCACGAATCTGGCATTACAATTAGAAGGGTATATGAAACATAATGATGGCTAAAAGTGCTGTGGTCATAACTAATTCCAGAAGCCTTCACAGAGGAAGAGATGTCAGCTGTGACATCTGTGACGTCTGGAGGAATGTCAAATCGTCTAATAGTGGAGTTTGAGAAGTACAGACTTGACCCTACAAGGAAGAAAGTATTAATAATGTTAAACTAATGAGTAACAATATCAGATTTGCCTTTTAGAAGATCAACCTACAGTGTAGAGAATTCTTTGAAGGGAGGTTAGCCAAGTAGCAGAGAAAGAAACAATGGAAGACCAATTGAAAACCAAAGAGTGATTTTATATGAGAAATTCTGGTGTGGGTCTGAGCTGAAGCACTCTAACAGGGAAGGTGAAGAGGACACTGACACTCACATGCAGCAGTGTGGCTGGGCACAAAATAACTGAGCTGCCACAAAGCCTTGTAGGTTCAAACAGCAACTCTTTATTCCCGAACTCTCACCGGCACGCTACACATACTTCCCAGGAACAACACTCCCTCCACCCGGCTCCGCGCGCCAATTCTCCCGGAATCCCACGAGAACTCAACGGGAACTCCAAAGTAGCAGGGCGCCTGAGGCAGCAGGATCCGTCCTAATCCCTGAGCCGCCCTATTCCTGAGCAGGGTCACCTTTCAACCATTCCCTCTGGCAAAATGCCAGGCATCATTCCGACTAAACTGTGGCTCTCAACACTCACACTGAGGTTACGGAGTTAGAATCAACAGAATGTGGTGATCCCTGATGAGAGAGCCACAAAAGTTGCAATTGAGTAAACGTGTGTGAGGAAATGAGAAGGAAGTTGAGTGTGGACTGCTCTGGACCACATTTCCTCCATAGAATGTGAAGGAGTTCTTTCTCAGTCCCAGTTTCTCCATCTATTAGATGACTGTTTTCCACCTGCATTGGGAAAGCTGCTCAAAGTCCAGGTAGCATTAAAAGCTGCAAGCAGTACTGTAGTAGAAAATCACAGTGGGCCAAGCCAACGGTGCACACCTGTAATCCCTGCAGTTTGGGAGGCGGAGGCAGAAGGATTGTGTGAGTTCAAAGCCAGCCTCAGCAAAAGTGAGACTTGCCAAGCCTCTCAGTGAAACCCTATCTCTAAAGAAAATACAAAATAGGGCTGGGGATGTGACTCAGTGGTCGAGTGCCCCTGAGTTCAATCCCCAGTATCATCCCCCGCTCCCCAAAAAAATAAAAAGAAAAGAAAATCAAGGTGGCTGAAAGGGGACAGGAACAGACTCAGGTAGAAGATTCAAGGCCTTTAATCTTCTATTATAGCTTATTCATTGATTCATGTGAGAGCATGGAGAAGTAACAGCCTAGACTTCCTCTGGCAGCCACGGAACCTGATAAAACACCTGTCACTAACCTACAGGTTCTTGAATTTTTCCCCAACTCCCTTCTGTAAGACTGGAAGACGCCGCACCACACTACGAATGGAAGACACCATACAACACAGATCACTGAAGAGGTTCCGCTTTATTACAAAAGGCTGTGGGTTTATATAGGTCTAAGGAGAGGTAGCAGGGCTGAGGTAGATAACGGGTCGCCCGTCTATTGGCAAGCTCTTCCATATGTCAGTTCTGGAGCCCAAGAAGTTAATTCTTATTGGGGCTAAGGCTTCCCACCAGCAGGATTTGAACATTGGTGCCGGCGGGAACGTTTTGTGCCAGTGAAAGAAAAAAAAGAGGAGAAAGAGGGTCGTTAGGCGCCATGTTGGGGTTTTTCTCTGGGGTGCTGCTGCCGTTTTATGTTTTCCCAACACCTTCAGTGTACGCTGAATACATCAGCAATGAGGAAAGCTATTAAAAAGTGTCGAATCAGGTCATTACTCTGCCCCAAATTCTCCAATCATAATTCTTTTAGGAGATGCATGCTCAATTATCAGGGGTAGCACGCCATTATATCTGCAACTTGCCTTAAAATGGTTCAGAAAACAAAAGATACACACCCACATAGACACAGATAAAGCAAAGATGCAAAAACTGTTAACAACTATCGAATCTAAAGAGTCACTATGTGTATTTTCTTGTGCTTTTCTTTAAACTTTTTTGTGTATTTAAAATTTTTTATAATGAAAAGATGTGAGAATAAAACAAGAGGGTTTGATTGTTAAATATAGGGTAGATGTGTTGATAAATGTGATAAAACTAATGTAGTAAAATGTAAACAGTTGAATCAAGATGTGATCACTATACAACTTTTAAACATTTTTTTTTATTTTTGAAAACATTCAAAATAAAACTCTGGGAGGAAAAGTAGTTTAAATAAAGAAACAAAAATAAAAAACAATATTTTTGTGGTGCTGGGAATTGAACACAGGGCCTTGTGTATGTGAGGCTAGCACTCTACCAACTGAGCTATATCCCCAGCCTTCTGGAAGGAAAAGTTGTAAGAATAAAATTAAATAAATCCTCGCATATGTAGAAAATCCTATAGAATTGACAAAAACAAAAACAAAACTTCATGGGACTAAGAAATTATGATAGCAAGGTTGTCAAATCCAAGATTAACATAAAAAAGTCAATCTCTCCCCTGAACAACTGTGATTTTAAATTCAAAATATAATGTTATTTATAATAGTGCCCCCAAATATGAAATACTTAGGTATAACAAAATACATGCAAGATCTATATGAGGAAAACTACAAGACTCCAATGAAAGAAAGAAGGCTAACAGAATGGAGACATAATCCATGTTCTTGGATAGGAAAGCAATATTTTAAGATATCAGTTCTTCCCAACTTCATCTATAGATCCCAGTCAAAAATCCCAGGAAGGTATTTTGTAAATATTGAAAACTAATTCTAAAGTTTTTACAAAGAAGCTAGTAGACATTATTGGAGAACAGAGGTGGAGGACTGACACTACCCTACGTTGAGACTTACTGCAAAGCTGCAGTAATCAAGAAGTCTGGTATGTGAAAAAATAAACAAACAGATCAAAGGAACAGAGAAGAAAGACCAGAGCAGACCAAATAAATATAATCAATTTAACTTTGAAAAAAAGCAAAGGTTATACAATGAAGAAAAATAGTGTTTTCAACAAATGATGCTGGAACAATAGACATCCTCACACAAGCACAGACATAAACAAGCCTTATACTCTTCATGAAAACCAACTCAAAATGGATCATTGACCTAAATGTAAAACATGAATCTATAAAACACCTAGAAGAGAGCATAGGAGAAAATCTAGGTGACTTTGGGTGTGGCAATGGCTTTTTAGATACAACACCAAAGGTATAATCCAGTAAAGAAAAAAAATAATGAGCTGAATTGAAGATTAAAAACTTCTGCTCTGAGAAAGACACTGCTGGTATAGTTGTGCAGCAATAGGAACTCTTATTCATTGTTGGTGGGAATGCAAAATGGTTCAGCCACTTTGGAAGACAGTCTGGCAGTTTCTTACAGAAAAAAAAAAAAGTATTCTTATTATGATTCAGCTATCATGTTCCTTAGCATCAATCTAAATGAAATAAAAACTTATGTCCACACAAAAACCTGTGTACACACCAATTTTTATAGGAGTTTTATTCACAATTTCCAAAGCTTGTATGCAACCAAAGATGCCCTCCAGTAAGTGAATGTATAAACTATGGTACATCCAGACAATGGAATATTGTGCAGCACTAAAAACCAATGAACTATCAAGCCACAAAAAGACATACAAGAAACTTAAGTGCATATTATTAAGTGAAAGAAACCAATCTAAAAAAAGTTACATACTATATGATTCCAACTATATGACATTCTAGAAAAGGCCAAACTATGGAGGCAGTAAAAAGATCAGGGATTGCCAGGTGTTAGTGAGAAGAAAGAGAAATCGGTGGAGCCCAGGAGACTGTTAGAGAAATGAAAATATTTTGTATTGTACTATAGTAGTTGATACATGCCATGATACATCTGTGCAAACCCATAAAACACACAACTCCAAGAGTGAACCCTAACATAAACTATGAACTGGGTGAGGATGACGTGTCCATGTAGGCTCATCAGTTGTAAAAAAGTGCCACTCTGATAAGGGACACTGATAAGGAGGGAAGCGATGCAAGTGGGGTTACTTAGGGGATATATGGGAACTTTGCACTTTCTGCTCAACTTTGTTATGAATTAAAACTGCTCTATAAATGGGTCTAGTCAATCAATCACCACCATCCATCTCCCAGTGAAACCAAAGTAACAAAGCAGGACCACAGGGCCCTGCAAGGCCCTGTGTGACCTGGCCTCTCTCCATATCACGGCTTCCTCTCTTGCTTACTGGGCTTCAGCACACTGGCCTCCTTGCCAGACCTAGAGCACCAGGCATGCTGTACCTCAGAGCCTTGCCACCTGCATCTCCTGCCAGGAACACTTCCCCCCAGAGAATCTTCATGGTTCCCACCCAGGTCTCTCCAGGTCTTTCAAATGTCAACTTGTGGGGCCTTCTCCATTCTCCTCTTTTAAAATGCAGCTTTCTCCAACCCTTCTTAGTTTCCCCAATCTTTATTTCTCACCAAAGAACTGATCATTATATAGAGCACTCTATTTTTCTTAAGTCCTCCTCCCTCCCTCTAGAGGACAGAGACCTCCCTGCTGTGTCATAGTCTAGGGCTTGGGGGGCTCTCAATAACATTTATTGGATGAATAAATGGACAGCTGATTGAGAGTGCATGTGTGCTTCCTGATATTTACCATGCTGTTTTCATTTTATCTGTGTTCAGGAGGGGAAATCCAACTCAGTCACCCAAACCCAGCTCCAGAACCCCGACTCCTGTGAAGTTCTCCCTGGGCAGACTGAGGAGGGGACCTCTTTTCTGTATTACCACAGTGCTCCACTTATGCCTCTGATGGGCCCCTTTATCACGGTTTTTTTGTAAAAAAAAAAAAAAAATCAACTCAAAATGGATCAAAGAGCTAAAACATAAAACTGTACAAGAAAGCATAGGGGAAACACTTCGAGACAATGACTTCTTGGATATGACATCAAAACCACAGGAAACAAAAGCAAAAATAGACAAATGGGATTGCATCAAACTAAAATGCTTCTTCTGCACAGTAAGAAAGAAAAGAAAGGAAGGAAAGGATCAACAGTAAAGAGAAAAGTCACAGAATAGGAGAAAATATTTGCCAACTATTCATCTGACAAAGGAATAATATCCAGAATATATAAGGAACTAAAAAAAAAAAAACCTTAACAACACAAAAACCAAGCAATCCAATTAAAATATAAGCAAATGATCTGACTAGATACGTCTTAAAAAAAGAAATACAAATGGCCACAAATATATGAAAAAAAAGGTTCAGTATCATTAGTCATCAGGGAAATGCAAATCAAAACTACAATGAGATATTTTCTTACCCCAATTAGAAAAGCTATCATCAAAAACATAAGAAATAAATGATGGTGAGGATGTGTAGAACAAGGAAATTTCATTTGCTGCTGGTGGGAATGTGAATTAGAACAGTCATTATGGAGAATAGCATGGAGGCTCCTCAAAAAAACTAAAAATAAAGCTGGGCAGAAAAGAGCCTGTAATCCCAGTTACTCAGGAGGCTGAGGCAGGAGGTTTGCAAGTTTGAGGCCAGCCTAGCCAATACAGCAAGACCCCATTGCAAAAACAAACAAAAACCTAAAACTAGAAATAGCATATAATCCAGTTACCTCCCTTCTGGGTTTATATTCAAAGGAAATAAAATCAGCATGCTAAAGAAATTCCTCACACCTTAATTTCTTACAACACTATTCACAAAGCTAAGATATGAAATCAGCCTCAGTATCCATCAGTGGATGAATGATTCAGAAAATTTGGAAGACATACACAATGGAATGTTATTTAGCCATCCAGAAGAATGTGGGTAGAGGAAGACTGGATTTAATCAGTGAACCCTCTTTATACATGTATTGAAATTTCACACTGAAACCCATTAAATTTGTACAATTATTACTTGTTAATCAAAAATTAGAAAAAAAGAAGAAATAGGAGAAAGAGTTGAAGGAGGAATAGAATCTCAGCTTCTTTGAATCTGACAACCTCATTTACTCAATATTGCATTTTAATAGGTCACCAAGAAGAAACTTAACTTTACTACAAAAATTAGTGTGGGATATCTAGGGCCTTGTGCGTGCAAGGCAAGTACTCTACCAACTGAGCTATATCCCCAACCCAGTGTGTGATCTCTCTTTAAAAAAACCCAAAAAAACTGTTAAACTGGGAGTGGTGGCACGTGCCTGTAATCCCAGCGGCTTGGGAGGCTGAGGCTGGAGAATCCCAAATTCAAAACCAGCCTCAGCAATTTAGCAGGACCCTGTCTCAAAACAAAAAGGAATAGGAATGTGGTTCAGTGGTTAAGCACCCCTGGGTTCAACCCCTTGTACTAAAAACAAACAAGCATTCAAACAATTTGGTAGAAAGATTCAATGATCCAACCTAGAAGCGAATATTACACCGAAATCCCATCAAAGATGTTCACTGGGGGCTGAGGCTGTGGCTCAGAGGTAGAGCACTTGCCTACCATGTGTGAGGCACTGGGTTTGATTCTCAGCACCACATATAAGTAAATGAACAAAATAAATGTCCATGCATCTAAAAAAAATATTTTTTAAAAATGATGTTCACTGTTTTCGGCATTGACTTACTTGATAATAGTGAGATAAAAAGCCAAACAGTAATAGTAATCCTGTCCCAGAAGTAACATGATAATGGAGACCACTCCTTCTAGGTAGAAAGAGGTTAAGATAATCTTATAGTAACCAAATTTCTTCAGCCAGGACTGACCCATAAGGACAAGGCACTGAAATGGAAACAGATTTGGCTTTGTGTTAAGAAGCAAACCCACCCGTTATGTCTACTTACTCTCACTGATGACAAAATATTCTCATTACAAAATAAATTTGCTTTTGAATTACAGTATCAATTGAAACGTACAACTAATTCTCTCTTGGTTTCAGATGATTTGATCCACATATATCAAAAAAATTGACTATGGATATTAATATTCTATAAATAACAAATAAGCTACTATTATTTTCTATAAAAACAAATAAACTAACCAGGAAATAGTTTCCTAATTTATTTTCATACTAAGATTTTACTAAAAGTGATCATGTAAGACATCGATCAGTAGCAACAAACAGCATTGCTTTATGGTAAAGTGAAAGATTCAACTCAAATCTAAAATAAACCCAAACAGAATTCACATAGTGTACATGCACAGTAGCCAAAACGATTGTTGAATATATAAAAAAACTCACTATTATTCTTACTGTGATATTAATCTGAAGTGTACTTTTTACTCTAAAATCAGAGGTTTAGTAAATAATATTCCAGGATTCTATCTATATTCTTTCTGCTTGTGTGTCCTGCCTAATCTCACATATTTTCATAATTCTAATAGATTCATGTTGACATCTGAGACTTAGATTTGCTTTTTTCCCCTGCATTTCTTTCTACCAAATGAAAAAGTTCATTGTTCTAGACTGTAAAGTTTGTGCTAGATATACGTATGTACATTAACAAAGATCAGAAGACACTCTTTGTTCTCAAGAGAAAAAGCACATTGTTTAGTCCTGAAAAGTTTCACTACCCAAATGTATGTACATTACAATTAGAAGAGCATTTTGAAAGACATAAGTAGACTACAAATGTCCTTTAATAAACATAAGGGTTTTTTCCCCCTCGACTGATTTTTTTTTTTTAGCTTAATTCTCTACTTTCAAGAAATAAGAGCTCACTTTCTGGATACTAAAAACAATAGCTCTGTGATGGCTATAGTCCTAGGCCTTCCTGAGAGTTCTATAAGAGAAGGGATGCAAAGCATCTAGCAAATCGAATTATACTCTTGTGTATAGTTATAATATTCAAAGTAACACATTTCCACATATTAAAATGAGTCTGCTTCTTCTGTATCTCATATTCTGCAAAATATAAGAAGTTAATAATGTCACATGTCCTCAGTTTATATCACAGAGAACTGATTTCACCTAAAAGACATTTTCCTCCCACCCCCATCTAGCTCTATATTCAACATACAAGGAACTCAATGATTGTTAGTTATTATTCTTGTGTCCAATATATAAAAAGATATGAGCCATATTTTTATACAAATAAATAAATATTTAAAAACTAAATTAGACTTATATGTTACATGAAAAATTTCCAAAATTTGTGAAGATAAAAAACCAGGATCCAGCCAGGTTTGGCAGCACACACCTGTAATCCCAGTGACTCGGGATGCTAAGGCAGGAGGATAGCAAGTTCAAGGCCAGCCCCAGCCACTTAGCCAGGAGGCTGTAAGCAACTTAGTGAGACCCTGTCTCAAAAAAAAAAAAAAGGACTGGGGATATAGTTCAGTGGTAGAGCACCCTGGGTTCAATTTCCAGTACCAAAAACAAAATAAAATGCAGGATACAAAAGATTCATAGATGAACTCATTTTATTTTAAAAATTATACGTACAACTTGGTTTTAAAAACCTCAGTAAGTAAAATATGGGAAAGGACATGAGTAATAGTTCTTACTGCAAGTTATTTGGTAGTGGAATTGTACAACAGATGCCATTTTTACAATAAAAAAATAAAGAGGTTATGATTCATTCAGAAGCATTAGCAGTCCCTCACTCCATCACAATTCAACCATCTGATGATCTCTACCCAGAACATGGCTAAAAGATAAAAGAAGTAAAAAACATCAATGGGAACTAACAGAATAAAATCATGACTCTACATACTTAGTAAAGTTTATGTTCTTTTTTATATAATTATTTTTATTTGTAGCTGGACATAATACATTTATTTTATTTATTTTTATGTGGTGCTGAGGACCAAACCCAGGGCCTTGCATGTGATAGGCGATCACTCTACCACTGAGCCATAATCCCAGCCCAAAGCTTATGTTCTTTATTCATGAAAGCCCTTCAGGTATTCATTAAATATCTATCTAAATACTTAGGAGTAAATTTAACACAAGAAGGAAGAAGCTATACAGCATTGTTGAAAGAAATTTTTTTAATCTAAAATAGATGGAAAAACATTCCATGTTCATGAATCTGAAGATTTAACATCAAGATTTTTGTGGTTTTTTAAATTACTTTTTAGTTATAGTTGTACACATTACCTTTATTTCACTTATTTATTTTTATGTGGTGCTGAGGATGGAACGCAGGGTCTCGCACGTGCAAGGTGAGTGCTCTACCACTGAGCCACAAACCCAGCCCTGTTTGTTTGTTTTTTGGTAATGGGTATTGAACCTAGGGCTTTGCACATTCGAGGCAAGTACTCTGCCACTGAGCTACATTCTCAGCCCAAGATTTAACATCATTAAGACAGCAATACCACCCAAATAATCTATACATCCAGTGAACTTCCTATCAGCATCCCAGCTAAGTTCTTTGTAGAAATTGACAAGCTGATTCTAAAATTCATATAGATTTTCAAAAGACCCAGAATAGCCAAAAACATCTTGGAAAAGAATAAAATAGGAGGACTCACACTTTCCAATTCCATCAAGAAAGTGAAAAGACAACCTACAGAATAGGAGAATATTTTTATGAAGTATATCTGATAATACACACTATGAAAAAATATGAAAAACCATTACAACTCCATAATAAAAAGGCAAATAACTGGGCAAATGAGCTAAATAGATAGTCTTCCAAAGAACCTATACAACAATCCATGAAAAATGTTCAACATCATTAATCATCAGGGAAATCCAAAACTACAATGAGATGCCTACAATAAAAAAAGATAACAAGAGTTGGTAGTGATTTGGAGAAACTGGAACCATTGTACACTGCTGGTGGGGATGTCAAATGGTGTAGCCACTCCGGAAAACAGTCTGTCACCATCTCAAAATGTGAAATATAGAGTTACCGTAAAACCTATATATTCCATTCCTAGATAGATACCCCAAAGAAATGAAAATATATGACCATACAAAATTTAACACTAATGTTTATGGCAACATAACTCATTAATAACCCAAAAATGGAAACAACTCAAATGTCTATCAACTAATGAATAGATAAACAAAATTTGGTACATTAATCTAATGGAATATTATTGAATCATAAAAAAGGAATTTTATGGTTTGAATATGGTTGGTTGCCTCAAAAACTCGTGTTGGAGTTTAGTCCCTATTGAGAGGTATTAAGAGGGTAGAAATTTAATCCACCTACAGTGTTTAGAGGTGAGCCTTTGGGAGGCAATTAGAATTCGATAATGTTAACAGGATGGAGCCTCCATGATTGATTACTGGTGACCTTACAAGAAGAAGATTCCATGATTGGTTACCAGTGACTTTATAAGAGACTAGAATATATATACACTTGGGCTCTTTCTCTCCTGTCACATAATATGGCCTGTTCCTGCTTAGGATTCTGCCAGCAAGAAAGCCATTACCAGATGCAGCCCATCAACTTGGACTACAGAACCATGAGCCTCTTTTATTTAAAATATACCTATTCTGTGGTATTATGTTATTAACATCTAAAAACAGATTAATATAGAATGAAATGTTCATGTACTAGAGCATGGATGAACCTTAAAAAACAGGCTATGTGAAAAAGCCAGTCACAAAAGACCACATATTATATGATTTTATTACATGAAAATCCAGAAAAGCAAATCCATAAAGACAAAAGGTAGTTTAATGGTTTCCAAGGCTGAGGGGAGTGAAGTGAGGATTGACTGATTATTTTCAGAGTGATGAAAATGTAACTCAACTTGACCATAGTGCTAATCCCACGACTCTGAATATGCTAAACTATACTGAATTGTGTGCTTTAAATGAATGAATTGTATGCAATGGGAATCATATCTCAATAAGGCTTTTTATAAAAATCAGCTCCATTTTTACATGGGAGTTTAATTTAATGAACTTTTTTAAAGCTGGCAAAGAGTAGAAACTACTGATAAGCACGTGACTTAAAGTGAGAAGGTATAAACAGCCTAAAATATGGTGGCAAATAATAAATAGAGACAGAAATTCAAACAGCTTCCTAATCTGGGTCATTGAAATTATGAGCTGCTACAGTTTTGGATCTCAAAAGCCCCCCAAAGGCCTATGGGTTAAAGGCTTGGTCCCCAGTGTGGCCCTGTTGTGGGGTGATGGAACACATAGTAGGTAAGGCCTAGTGTGAGGCCCTTTGGTCATGGGGGTAGGTATGCCCTTGAAAAGGATGTGGCACCCCAGCCCCTTTCTATTTCTCTTGATTTCTGTCCAGGAAGTGACCAGCTTGCTCCATCAAGCACTCCCTACCATTGCCATCCAGCACCCCACCAGAGTCCTAAAGCAATGGGCCCAACCAAACTTGAATGGAACTTCTAGAACTGTGAGCTAAATAAATTTCTTATAAGTTAATTATCCCAGGTATTTCATTACAATAATGGGAAGCTAACACAGGAGTAAAAAGCTTGGCAAACCTCAGAGTGCTCTGAAGGGAGGGCATCATTTTATCTTGCACACATTAACACCTGGAACTACAATGATTAACCAGAAGTTCCTTTAGTATACCCTGCTAAACAAATGATGTGCACACAGTACTTCTTAGAGATAGATTTTTTTTTTTTTGAGATGGGGTTTCACTATGTTGTCCAATCTAGTCTTTTTTTTTAAGAATTTTTTTTCACAATGCTCCTATAGCACAAGAATTAAAACCCAGAATCAATAAATGGGATGGATTCAAACTAAAAAGCTTCTTCTCAGCAAAAGAAACAATCAGTGAGGTGAATGGAGAGCCTACATCTTGAGAGGAAATCTTTACCCCTCACACATCAGATAGAGCACTAATCTCTAGGGTATATAAAGAACTCAAAAAGCTAAACACCAAAAAAACAAATAACCTAATCAATAAATGGGCCAAGGACATGAACAGACGAGGATATACAATCAATCAACAAATATATGAAAGAATGTTCATCATCTCTAGCAATTAGAGAAATGCAAATCAAAACTACTCTAAGATATCATCTCACTCCAGTCAGAATGGCAGCTATTATGAAGACAAACAACAATAAGTGTTGGCAAGGATGTGGGGGAAAAGGTACACTCATACATTGCTGGTAGGACTGCAAATTGGTGCAGCCAATATGGAAAGCAGTATAGAGAGAGATTCCTTGGAAAACTGGGAATGGAACCACCATTTGACCCAGCTATCCTAGTCCTTGATCTATACCCAAAGGACTTAAAACGCATACTACAGGGACACAGCCACATCAATGTTTATAGCAGTACAATTCACAATAGCTAAACTGTGGAACTAACCTAGATGCCCTTCAGTAGATAAATGGATAAAAAAATGTGGCATATATACACAATGGAAAATTACTCAGCAATAAAAGAGAATAAAATCATGGCATTTGCAGGTAAATGGATGGTGTTTGAGAAGGTAATGCTAAGGTAATGCTAAGTGAAGTTAGCCAATCCCAAAAAAACAAATGCTGAATGTTTTCTCTGATATAAGGTGACTGACTCATAGTGGGGTAGGGAGGGGGAGCATGGGAGGAATAGATGAACTCTAGATAGGTCAGAGGGGTGGGAGGGAAGGGAGGGGGCAGGGGATTAGCAAGGATGGTGGAATGTGATGGACATCATTATCCAAAATGCCGCAGTCTGGCTGGGCACAAATCACCAGCCACTGAAGCAGTTACAAACTTTATTTCTGAACTCCACCAGCACACTCCACACACGCTCTCCGGGAACTCTCCCAACGCCAGGAGGCTCCTCCAGGAACCACCAACCGGAAATCCCTCCTCCGGAAATCCCTCCTCCGGAAATCCCTCCTCCGGAAATCCCTCCTCCCGCACTTCCCCAACCAATGGGAACTCTCCGGGAATCCCCAGGAGAACTCCAAAGTAGCAGGCCGAGGCAGACAGTAAAGGTCTAATATACAACCGAATCAATCCAGCATCATCTTAATGGCTTGCCTCTCAACCAATACTATTGGCAAAATGCCAGGGGCCATTCCCACTCGGCTATAGCTCTCAGCACCAAAGTACATGTATGAAGACACAAATTGGTATCAACATACTTTATATACAACCAGAGATATGAAAATTTTTGCTCTATATGTGTGATAAGAATTGTAATGCATTTCAATGTAATTTATTTTTAAAAATCAGTAAAAAAATTTAAAAAAATAAAAAGAATTTTTTTTCACAATACCTTTATTCCATTTACTTATTTTTATATGGTGCTGGAGATCAAACCCAGGACCTTACATGCCAGGCAAGCGCTCTACCACTGAGCTACATCCCCAGCCCATCCCCTATCCAATCTAGTCTTGAACCCATGGGCTTAAATGATCTTCCTGCCTCAGACTCCTGAGTAGCTGGGATTATAGGCACACACCACCACACCAAGTTAGCATCTTGAAGTGCATGCCTCTTGAGGCACATAGATGTTCTGTGCCTCTTATCTATATGGATGAAAAGGATCTCTTCAGAGCTTGTTATAAGAATTACATGAGGTAATGTGTACAATGTGTTTGGCATAATCCATGAGTTGTCATTATTATAATATAAACAGGAGACATAAAGAACTGAGCTAATAGCAGAAAGGCAAATTCTATCCTATATACTTCATTTAAGAAATTATGGTTACACTTAAGAATTATTGGACTACTCCTACCCCAAATGGTTTAAATACTTTTGAAAGTTGGCAAGTGGTAAAAACTAGACTATCCAGAATGCCTTATTCCTTATTCCTTGAAACATATAAGTAATAGGTTTTACTTATTGTTCATGAAAACAGGAGAAACTGAAGTCACATTAATTAAATCATTTTTTGTGGACATATTTAGGTTGAGGGGAGTGATATATTAGTTCTCCAAATGGTATAATAAACAGCATGACAGTATTTTTGTTTTTTGAAGGAGAACATGCCCTCTATAATAATAGTCATGAACATGGAATTTTAATAACACTCTGGAATTCCAGAACTCAGGACTTTTGCCAAATGTTTTGAAACCTGGCTCCATGGATTCTTGATCAAGTGACTTTTCTTCCATATAATTGTCACAAAAATCATACCTCAATAAAGCAAAACAACACACTCATTATTTTCTTCCATAGTTCTGCTGAGACTTAAATGGAAAAGCTCAGGGAACAAAATTCAAAAGTTAAAATGTTTAAAATACCATGTTGCTTGGCTTTCACTGGACTCTTCCTTTTTTCCTTTTCATCTTCTTTTTTCTATTATGTTTCTACTGAATCTTCTATAAGGTCTGGGGCTCTGAATCTTTAGGTTTCTTAATAAAAATGTGCATCTTATTCACACTACTGATATAATCAGGTTTCTAATTTCCTCAGCCAGTTAAGAATTAAACACTTTAAATTTTGATAGTACTAGGGATTGAATTCAGGGCCTCGAACATGCTAGGAAAGTGCCCCACCACTGGGCTACATCCCCAGCCCTTCTTTAATTTGATTTTGAGACAGGGTCTCACTAAATTGCCAAGGCTGACCTCCAACTTGGGATCCTCCTGCTTCAGTGTCCCAAGTAGCTGAGATTACTACCACACCTGGGTAAGAGTTATTCAAAGAGTTATCACATACCTGTGGGCAAATGAATCCTGCCCCGTACATGATGCTCCTTGTGGAAGAAGAAAGAACATTCCTGGGAATGAGATTATCTGCAAAAATCATCATGAAGTTATTGAAGAAAGTTAAATGGAAGACTTGTAAGAAACTCATGATCAGAAAAAGGAAGAAGTTCTTCTGGAACAAGATTTGTCTCAAAAATAAGGCGACAGAGGTCCAGGTGAGATCCTGTTCACTTTCCAAGAAAACATTTTCCTCGGTGCTTCTTTTAGGTTCAAAATATCTCATGTAGTACATGCCACTGTAAAGGCTGCAAGCTGAAAAAAAGGCAATGACAATAGCAACAGACTGAAATTTGGGCAGAATTTCCAAGTTATTAGAGATGAGGCCACAGAAAAGGACACTGGTAGATCCTACTAGTGCTGCCACACGATTCATTTTAATCAGCTGAAGAAGACTTTCTTGCCTAGCAACAGTTTCTGCAAAGAATCTGCACTGGGCTTGCTCCACACAAGTAAGTGTGCTATCAAAAGCACATAATGATACCACCAGGTGAAGTGCACTAAGCCAGTCAATTTCTTCATAGAATTTCCAAGGGAACCAAGGAAGCAGGAAGGCCATTGCATATAAAAGAGTTCCATATAAGACAGAAAGATTACTGCATAAAAAGCGTTCAGTCTTAAATTCGATGTGAAAATACCCAGTCAGGACATTAAGAACATTCCAGATCATTAAAATTATCTGAGGAGAAGAAACATGCAGGTTTATTTCAATAGTCTTGTAAACTACTACATTCAGTATAAGATGAAATCACCTCTGAATTTTTTTTACTTAAATGAAGTATTTAAAACTGATAGAAAAAAAATCTCATTATGTTCAGAACCAGTTGAAGTATTAATAATAATAACATCTAGTACTACTCAAAGCCAATGTGCATTCACTTTGTGTTAGGTATTATAAAAGTATTCATATGCACTATTTTATCAAATCCTTAAAAACAATATTATAAGATAGGTACTATTAATATTCCCAGTTTACAAATAAGGAAAATGAGGGTAAAAAAGGTTAAGCAACATGCTTAGCTAACAAACAACATAGTCAGGGTCTGAACCAAGGTAGTTGACCCAGAGTCTGTGCACATATCATTAGGCTAGACTGTCTCCCAACCATGGTGCACAGAGCCATCCACGCTACTGCAAAGAATGACATAGTGTCACTTTGGCATACTGTCATAGGCATAGCGTTATATAACTTTCACCAGGAAAGATTAAAATATCAATGTTTGCCAACTAAAAATGAGTACAGTAAATATGTAATTGTCTTTAATAAATAAGTAGCATTATAAAACATAAGAGTTTTAAAACCATCCTTTGTAATGAGTTACAATACAATTTGTCACTATCATGGGCCTCTCTGTGACAAAGGACATTTTAATAACAATATCAATTATTTCACATAAGTTAATTTGCAAGATGACCAAAGTATAGCCTTGGTTTTATATTTTAAGTGGCAATCTCTTAAAAATCTCTCTTTGTCCTCAGAGAAACTTGGACATCAAGAAGTTTTTCAGCTGCGCAAAGAATCAACTGTTTTGTAAATAACAATAATAACACAACCCTGAGGAAGAAGTTGTTCTGTCCTATGTAAAAGTAGAGTGAAGACTCCATCTCACCTGGGATTGATAGAAGGCCACTTCTGGAACTTGGTATGTATGTATAAAAAATTTCACGTAATAGAAACTGAAGACAGAATTTAGCATTTCAGTCCCTAATGTTATCAGACTGTATGCCCGAGCAACCGGATTGATATTGAAAAGTGTCATTTTCCATGCAGAGGAACTTTTCTTCCCTATGTTTAAAAAAAAAAAGTTAAAACTCACTGTTTGCATGCAATAGTTGATGGTTGGTAAAATTCCACTGGACACTAGTTAATTTTACTTAAGAACCCAAAACTACTAGCTATGAATTGTCACCTGATTTAACACTCTACTTATCTGTACTAAACATTTTTTGAGATATTGCCTTGAATTCTAATTTGCATACAATGTGACTCTATTTGTATTTAATTTTTTTTTTTAGTTTATAGATGTAGCATGTCTTTATTAATTTTTGTATGCGGTGCTAATAATCAAACCCAGTGCCTCACACATGCTAGGCAAGTGCTCTGCCAAGGAGCCCTAGCCCCAGCCCTCTATTTATAATTTTCATACATTTTCTAAATTGTAAAGTAGGATTTATCCAAATGTTTGGACATGCGTAGGTAGCAGTCAGCTTATGCATTATCTTCCTTACTTGGAAGGGTACAACAGAAAAAGAACAATGAGATGACTGCATTTTGTCAGAGAGGAGGAGTAGAAGCAAGTACTTCATCTAAGGATAAAGTTATCCATTCAGTAGCACAGATTTGCATTTGAAGATTTATTCCTGATCTTCTCCTGATAGACTATGTAGCTTTGACCCAAAGGATATCTATGAGGGTTTCAAGGAATGTAGAAATAATACATTCTGATTTTTGCTCTGATGTAGATGCCTCTCTCAAATCTATCCTATCACCTTACCCTTTAATCCATATAACCAGAAAACAGGGAAAGGTTAACCAAGCAGGAGTAGGCACAGTTTCATCTTTTAACTACAGTTTTTGTTGTTGTTGTTTCTCCTGTTTTTTGGTACCATGGATTGAACCCAGAGGTGCTTAACCACTAAGCCACATCCCCAGACCTTTTTATTTTTTGAGACAGAGTCTCACTAAATTGTTGAGGCTGGCTTTGAATTTTGGATCCTTCTGCCTCAGCCTCCTGGCCACTGAAATTATAGGTGTGCACCACCACATCCCACTTGGCTACAGTTTTAACAGACCATCATGATCTTCATGTATTATCCCTGGATTACTAGAATATTTGGCGAGATCCCCACAATCTTACTGAGTCAGAAAATATACAAATATTCATATAAATTGAAGGATGTTACTTGCTTGAATAATCCTTGGACTTCTGTTATAATTTGGAAGATCTAGGAACAGTCTATGATCCCCCAATTTCTTAGGGAACAAGAGGGCAGGTTAAAAAGGGGGAAATGGACATTTGACTCAGATGATTAAATGATTGGTCTGTAAGCTTCACTTTGACTCCAGTAGACTGATGGTTCTAATTCTATGAGCAGTAGGGCATTAGAATTATCAAGAAAGGTTATTAACCCTATGTGGGTACTAAACATTGTAGGCTAAATAAAGAATATTTTGCACAGGCTGAGTGTATAGCTAGCTCAGTGGTAGAGCTTGCCTAGCATACAGGCCATCGTTTTGATTCCTAGTACTGGGGGGGAAAAGGCATTTTGCCCATATGTATACTTCTGCTCTTAAAATGTTTGTAGATTCTGCCAAAATGAAAAGATACAAATCTGTTTTATTCTCATCATTATACAGTTCTCAAATGCTTAAAAGTACAAGTACTACAATACCATGTGGTCAGCCAATGTTTTTGGCTTTAATGGGCAGTTCTCAGATTTAAAAAAGCTGGGAACTACTGGAGAGGACCTCACTCCAGGGAGTTATTCTGGGCATAAGTGAGAATGAAGACTGGGCTAGAGGTCACTTTGTCACCAAAAAAGCCAGAAAACAAGGGAGTCAGTAGAACCAAAAGCCAAGATACAAATTTAGCCCACTGAAATCTAGGCATTCTTTTTTTTTTCCTCTGAGTTTTATTTTAAGCACACTAAAACAAGAAGCAAGCCATGACTTTCTGAACTGATCTATCATTAAGTCAAAAGGCAGGCATTTATAAACTCAGAATTTTGCAAAGTGTCATAAACTCCCTGAGGAGTTCAATTTTTTTTTCAAAGAAATCAAGTTAAGCACCAGCCTCTCTGAAACTAAGAATATAAGATTTTGATAGTATTATGAAAAACTCTACAATCTGAATTTCTCTGCTTGTTTGTATTGAGAGGAGGAAGTAACATCTTCTTTACTTCCCTCTGCGGAAAGAACTATCAGTATTTTGCTTTAGATTACTTTCATCATAGTAAATACCTGTTTCAGGAGGTATTGAACTGAAAATCACCACTTAAAATCTCTCCAAAGCCACCACTACTAACTAAAAAGTCTCCTTAAAAGACTTAAAATACTTTTGACATATTTACACCAAGGACAAAGAATTTCTGAAGGAGGATCATCTTCTTTTTTTAATATTTATTTCTTAGGTGTAGTTGGGCACGTGCTAGGCGAGTGCCCTACCACTGAGCCACAACCCCAGCCCCAGAGGATCCTCTTCACCTCAAAATGCTTTATACAGAATAGTTTAAAAGCAGCAGTGCTGTAATGGCTAGGCTGGGTAAGTACACTAAGTACTGGTGAATTATTAAATGAACACCTTTTAGAATCAACTTGGGTAGTTATTCACTAACCTACTACTCAGCCAAATGGTATTAATGTCACTGAAGAGGCCACTTATGACTGCTTCTATGCTATGACTAACAGGCTCTAAAAGAATAATGGAGTGCCTCTAAAGCAGGGATTCTAGCACTCAAAGCAAAAAAAAAAAAACAATTTTTTTTCAGTGTAATTTTTCTTTCAGTTTTTCCAAGGGAGCTGTATAGTTCCTGAAAATAGTGTCCTTAAAAAAAAAAAAAAAAAAAAAAAACCCACTAACATACCCCCTCCAAAAGGCATAAAGCCTGTGGGATTTTGGATTTGTTTTTACTGCTTTACACTATCAGTAACTTTAATTCTCCAGATTTTTCTTTTTTTAAAAAAAGAGGATTGTTAAAAAACATGCCAGGGCCTGGGGTTGTGGCTCAGTGGTAGAGTGCTTGCCCAACACGTGTGAGGCCCTGAGTTCAATCCTTAGCACCACATAAAAATAAAATAAAGATATTGTGTCCAACTACAACTAACAAAAATATATTTAAAAAAAAAAGAACATGTCAATACATTTTTTCCATTTAAAGTCAAAATGAGCTTCTGTTCGTCATGGAGAAAACAGCCAGCACCACCAGTGACTAAGATCAGATGCATGATTCTAGAACTTCAGCTTCTACAAATGACCATTAGCAAACCATAAACCCAATTTTCTCTTTCCAAAGTTTTCTATCTGTAGTGATTAAGATAATTGGTTTTAAATTATCTTATTTTGCCTCTATACTATATCTCTACCTGAATGTTAACAACTTGGGCAGTAGAGACTTTAGAGGGGACTAGCTTTCATCTTTATAAACTAGCAATAAAAACTAGATCAGTAACATCTTACCTTTCAGTATTGCCTGTATTCAAAAGAAAGGGATTTGTGAATTTATCTTTAATTTAAATATTATTACTTTTTAGCACTGGAATTCCTTTTACAGTTTTTGGTTGGTATTCTACTATAAGAAAGGGCTTTCTTTTCCCTATCACTCATTTATATCAGTATGGCCTCAACATTCAACAGGTTATAATCCATTGCTATTATTATTGTTGATTTTGATGCACATGGACTGGGGATATTGCTCAGTGATAGAGTACATGCTTAGCATGTGTGAAGCCTTATGCTCCAACCCCAACATACAAATAAATAAAAGATTTATTTTGATACTCATGATTGTCCCCAAACATACCCACATTTTCAAACAGTATCACTAACAATGATAAGCTTTATGTTTGAGAATGGCACAAAGTACTGCCTTATATTTTTTGTGACTTTCAAAACCCTAAAAGGCAAAGAGGTAATCTCTCCTGCAAATAGTTTGCTAAAGGCTTCTCTGTTTGTGTCAACTGCAACTAGAACTTGAGTTTTTTATTTTTGGTTTTTTTTTTTTAAACTCTAGGTCTAGATCCATAATGCTTTTTATTCTATTAAGAGGTCTTCCAGGGGGCTGGGGTTATGGCTCAGCAGTAGAGCACTCTCTTTGCATGTGCAAGGCCCTGGGTTCGATCCTCAGCACCACATAAAAATAAATAAATAAATAAATAAATGTTATAAAAAAAATACTGATTTCATTAAAAAAAAAAAAAAGGCCTTCCTGAAGGGCTGAAAACCTCCAGCAATACCCTCACAATGGGGAACTTTTCTTGTCATTGGCAAGTTTTCTCCCAAGATCAGGGGCCTGCAGGCTACCTGATCAAGCATCAACTTGTTACCCCGATTCGAGCAAGAATGGAAAGGAAGACTCTACCTTTTATTACCCACAAGACTATTTTGAGTTTTTCCCCTTCTCCAAATCACCCAAGTATTTATTAATTTATACAAAGACAAAAGTAAGTTTGAGGATCTATAATTGCTTCCTAACAATTTCTCCTATTCCTACATAGCTTTTGAAAAAAATTTATTGGTACATTATAATTATATACAAGAGCAGAATTTGCTATTACATATTTGTACGTGCACACCATATAACAATTTGGTCAATTTTATTCCGCAGTACCTCCCCTTTCTTTCTCCTATTTTTAATTACAGTGTAAGGCTTAAAAAATAAATCACAGAGAGATGTATAATGTAACTCCAGTCCCAACTCACTTCTCCCTTCAGGCACTTTTAACTGTTTCCCATTTTAGTTCTGAGAGCTCTCTCATCTGTGGGTAGGAATTATTGAATCATCAACTTAAGGCGTCAACTCACTGCCGAGATTGATGAAGATTTAACTAACATTACTCTTCACCTCTCTCTCCGATTTCCTGGTAGTTATTATGACCTTTTGTTCTAGAGCTAATCTTTCAATAATATATTTCAACCTCCATCTTTTGTTCCATACACGTTAAACAGTAGCACTGCTCTTTTCCTAAAACCTGCACTGTTAGGTTCACTTGGAGAATACTGACCTTCTGTCACCCTATTTGGAGCGTGTTAGGTCTGCTTGATGATGTTAAAAGCTCAACACAGTATTTACTGTGCTAAGTCTATGGAGAAGGGCGTGCACTGCCCTGCTGGCCATCAAGCCTGGGATGCATGCAGCCTCTCCTCTCTAGGTGCAATGGCATGCCCCCAGATCTTAGCTTGTGGTCTACGAATCTTTCAAAAATCGTATGCAAAACTGTGCACTTCTCTCCCCTCAGGGAGACTGCTTCAACCGCCCCCCTCGCCGCCCCGCAGATTCTCAAGCGGGTCGGGTGCCCGTCCTTTTAGAGGCTTGGACGCTAGAGCTCAGATGTCCAGGAGGAAACCGCTAACACTCACAGGGTGTTTTCTCAGCCCTAAACTCCCCCATCGACCCTGAGTCTCTGCGCTTCACCAAGAGAGAGTCTGGGAGTCAAGGAAAGAGAAGGGCCGGCGGGGCAGCGGACTTCGGGCTATTGGCACCCTCAATGCCTCCCGTTGGCACTAAGGGCGCGGGACAATAACCTCCCACTGCTCGGAGGCCAGAGTCCAGGCAGCTCGAGCCAGCGCAGCTCGTCCACTGACTGGTGGGCGGAACACCCACCACAGACGCAGCCGCCGCTGCCTCCACACCGGAACCCTGAGCGCACTCTCAAGAGAGAGACACAACGCAGGCGAGGGGGCGGGGCCTTCGGCCTCACCCCTTCTCCTTTTCCCCGCCTTCTTTGTTTCTTCCGAAGCCACCATTGGCTGACTGCCCTCGGGACCGGGCGAGCCGCGGACCTACAATGAAACACGATTGGGCAAGGTTGCTGCCGCTCGGCCAGCAGCCCGCTCGCGATTGGTCAAGAAGCCGCCGGGGGTTTGAATCGCATCCCCGGTCGGGGAGGGTTCTGCCAAAGTGCCACGTTGGGCCGGGCTGCGGCGTGAGGA
>NW_026000185.1:15281681-15338427 GCF_001458135.2 Marmota marmota marmota | reverse complement strand
TGTTAGAAAGTTGCCTTCGCTCGCGGTCGGGGATGCAGATGCCGGGAAGGTATCGCGCTCACCTGGCGGCGGGGCCCGCCCATCTCGCCCGCAGGAAGCGTCTGCGCCGGGCCCACGGCCCTGCTAATGCGCAGCTCTAATAAAGATCGCCAGGGCGCGTTGAGTGAGAAATCCACGCCAGGCACTGCTTGGAACGCTTTCCATGGATTAACCGATTTAATCTGCATTCCTCCGAGGCGGAGAGGGGTGAACCAGCGTGCCCCCTCTAGCTGGCAGAGCCAAGGAAGCCGCCCCTTAGGCTGCCGACCCCGCCGCCGCCGCCTCTGAGAATCCTAACTGCGCCCTTAATGGCCAGCACAGAGTGGGAGCTGCCGCAGGTGGCGGCGGTAGAATTGCTGTATGGCAGGCGCTCTGCCAAGCCCTTTGCACATCTACTGTCCTTTTAATCCGCATCTTCACTCTGAGTACCCTTTGTTATTCCATTTTCCAGAAGAGGAAAGCAGAGGCTAAATGGTTAAGGGGCTTGCCTGACGCCAAAGATGGAAACAGGTGTTTTTAAACCCACAAACTCAGAATGGGGAATCATAGTTAGTGTTCAAACCCTCTCTTCTCCTGGCCATCCCAGTTTCCAGCTTTTTCAGTTATTACCATGTTTTTTGTTTTAATTGCTTTATGTGTAGTTCAGCAGATGCCAGATGAAATGATTTGAGGGCAGTTCTACAAAGTGCACGTGGATTTCTTGTTGATGGTATCTCCAGAGGACAGTCTTAGAGCAGACCTCGATTTGGAGCCAGATTTTTTTTTTTTTTTTGGCATATTAATAACAGAAGTTTGCAGTTGGAGAACATTTTTTATGTGTCAGACACTCATAGGCCCTTTACACAGATGCTCATTTAATCCTCCTTACAACACTAGATGCTGTTAGGAGAATCTAATACTAGTTAACTGGTAGAAGTAGATAGTGTTGGGGGAGCTAGAGTTTCACTTCAAATTCCAGAGCAAACGTTCTTAACCACTATACTGAATAATCCTCACGATTTTTTTTCATGCATCCTCTGTTTGTGCAGTTCTATGTAAACAATTATGTCATCTCTAAGCTTTCAGTGAAAACATGTCATTTACTTGCATATTAAATTATTATGATGCTTGTTCATGCTACCATTGATAGACTTGAAAAAACCCAAGTACCTTTTTGGGGAAAAGATGATTTCTTAAATTAACATTCAGTGACTTAAAGTGGTTCACCATTATGCTTATATAGTCTAGCTATTAGCAGTTGTAACACAATATTTGCCATCATTTTCTGTATGCCCCAAAGACAAATTCGTCATATATTTCAAGGACTGTAGTTTTGGTTTGCCCCATAAGGATTGATGGCCTACTTTGATACTTTAAGATTAATGAGGCAACTTCAATTGCAATAGTTCCCTGTAATAAATCAAGCAGTTTGTATAATCAAAGCTAGATATTTTATTTTCCTGTGTGTAAGAAGCATACATAATTTTTAAGGGTGGGCTTTTTTTTTAATCTCCCACAATTAGCTGATAGTTAGCTCATCATAATAGAAGCTTGATTATAATATTGGCTGACTAAACTGAAGCACTCATTCAGGATTACTGTTTTCATGGCTCTCTTCCATTAAGGTGCTTTAATCCACACTTCACTCTCCTTTGTGGGAGGTTATCAGAAACAACCAGTTACTGTTTCAATCAACTAAAAAGCAAGTACAACACATTGGGCTTCCATGTGGAATTCTCCTTAATCTCTGATCAAAATAAAGTCATCAGAGCTTTAAATTTAACAAGCCTTAAAGAACCTCTGAACCTCTTAACTGCTGATTTGCATTTGGAATTTGTTCTGTACTTTTCAAAAGATTTTTACATCCATTATCACAATGGTATTTGACATGACACTCAACTATATGGGGTAGGAATAGAATATGGGAAATTCCAACAATCAAAACTTGTGAATATGGCCTATGAAAGAATGAATACTGCAGTGTGGATAAAAGGATATCTTTCCCCCACTGAACTTTTTATGTGATGCGTAGGATCAAACCCAGAGCCTTACTTGTGCTAAGCAAATGTTCTACCACTGAGCTAAACCCCCAGCTAGAACTGAATTTCTAACAGATTTCAAATCTTGTTCATTTCTCAAAAATTTATTTTCTGATCTATGTCAGATATTAATCTAGGCACTGGGGCAAATGGTGCCTAGATAGGTAGACAGGATTCCTAATCTCATGAAGTTGATGTTCTTTCTAGGAATCTGTACACTATAGAAGCCTGTAGATGCTGCCTCGTGCTGTGTGCCCACTATGGTGTCTGGCACATTATAGGTCATCAATAGATGTTTGTTACTGAGTAAAGTTTGGGAGCAACTCTGTCCCATGATACAAATCAATTAAGCAGGTCTAATGGGATCTTATCTGTAGACGTTTGTTTTTTTATAGTCCTGTTAACTTAGGCTTATTTGAAGAGAGTGGCTTAAAACAATGTTTAAAGGTCCTGTTCTCAAAGCCTTAACCATTACTAAATTTTTTACCTTTAGCAATGGAAGCCATTACCTAATAGATTGAGTCCTCCTTGTATCAAAGTTTTCTAGAGCATTTTTATTTAAATTAAAACTGCAGAAAAATTCTAAACTCGGTAGACTCTTGTCTCCTGTTCATACCTTATTAGGAACATGTAAAGCTGAGTATAGGCAAAAGGAGAAACCCCTTTGCTTTCAAAACACTTGGATAGAGAGACTAGTTTTTGTCAGAGGGCTGGGTTGGCACAGTGGGAATACTGACAATAATCTCTGTGGGTATGATCTTTTCGGGGACAGCAGGAACCTTCTGTGTAGGTAATGATGGTGTTTTCTTTGAAATGGGCCCCTGTGAACCAGGTAGAAAGACATCAGAGACTGATTTTTCATTTAGGCCAACTGCCATTATAATTGTCCTTTGGTGAAGCTCTGCAAGTTAGAATAAGGATTCAGGTTTCTAGTATGTAGATCAGCAAATGACATCTTAGTTTAAAGGAATCCAAAAATTTCTTTTCAAGATGAGTAACATCTTGCTTATGTGCACCTAATTCGCTGAATCACAGTTTGGAGGGTCATTAAAACTGGCACCATCATTTCTCTTGATGTTTATATTCAGGTTTTTGTGTTCCCAATTATAGTAACGTTGGCAACAGGAGTTAAACAGAAGCGTCACCAAGTGACGCATTTGACTTTGTAATGGGAAAAGCTTTCAGCCCTAATGTTATTGAATTACTGCTACAGACTACAGCTAACCTGGGAATATGTTGTTCCTCTTTTTTTTTTTTTAAGAAACTAAAATAAAGCTGGACACTGTGGCAGACTGCTGTAATCCCAGCCACTCAAGGCTGAGGCGGGAGGAGCACAAGTTCAAGGCCAGCCTCAGAAAGTTAGCAAGCCCTGTGTCAAAATTTTAAAAAAAATCAAAAGGACTGGGGATGTAGCTCAGTGGTAAAGGGCCTCTGGGTTCAACCCCCAGTATGGAAACAGAGAGAAAGAAAGAAACTTAAGTAAAATGAGGAAATATACTAACAGTGGGACTTAAAGATTTCAAAATTCTGGAAGAAAGGTCTTTTTACCCCTCCCCCCCAAAAAAAAAAAAGAAAAATTCACTCAGCTGCTTGAGCTAATTTTTTCTCAAGGCTCAGAGCTGAGTGAATATCTATTTACAGCTAACAGTTTACACCACTAAAATAGAATATTACCTGCAAAGACTGATTAGTAAAAGAATATCAAACATATGAAGGTATTGATAGTGTTGCAATTCTCAAGCATGCCATAAATCTGATATTTTTAGTGTCTGCCTAAGCCAGGCCAGTTCAATAGGATTTAGAAAAGAGAATGAAAATCCTCATCATAAAATAGAAATGAACAGGTGTGCAAGGCTTTGAAACTATATTGTTCCGTGTGTGTGTGTGTGCGCGCGCGCACACGTGCGTGCCTTAATTAAAAATATAAATAAAGGACATTCCATATTCTCCTATTCCCTCTACTAGTTATTTAGAAAACCTTGGGCTTACTGCCAGCTTTTGGCTCCTTTTGGTTATGGAAGCCAGATGCTACACAACAGGAAACAAACTTTTTTTTAAAGACCAGGAAAAAAAAAACCCTCCAACATCTTTAAACTAACAGATGAAGTAATGTCCTATTATACAGTGTGACTTCACAGATGCTTTTCTTGTAGTTGAGACTTGCTAGAATTCTAAACATCCTATGAAATATTTAGGAGACTTTGAGACTTCAGGTTACTAAACCAGTTGGGTGTATTGTTTAACTGAAAATAAGGATCGAGATAAGGAGAAGTCTCAAATTCTTTTTTGTTTGCTATTTACTAAAGAGTACTTGGCCTCTGGTTCTGTGATGGAGGGAAGATGTCCTTAGCTGCTATTAAGTAACATAAGCAGTTTCATAATTGAATGAAAAGTGGCTGATGCTCATCTCAAGTCAGTCTTGATTTGGAAGAGGTTTCTTTCAGCTCGGTTTTTGATTGCTAGTTAAGAACATTCTTGGTGAGTTTCTGATCCTTCCCAGTGAGAAATTATCACTTTTCAACATGCCAGAAGGAAAGACTTAAATAATGCTTAGGTAATGCTTTGATGCTTGTCTTAATATATTGTGATGCTTTCTTTGTGGGTCTATGTATACACATTGCACACTCTGTGAGCATAGAATAATTATTTCATCCTCAGCCATACCTGGTTCTTTTGCATTTCATGGTAACAAGATATTAACTTGCCTGGGGCTGTATATGCTTTTCATAGCAGAGAGGGCAATAAATATCCAAATTGTTGAACTCTAGTGTCCCATTGCCATCTGTGAAAACAAGTAAACAAGACTAAGTCCCTCAACTAGGGAAATTTGTATCATCCATCTATCTATCTATCTATCTATCTATCTATCTATGTATCTGTAGTTTTAGCTGTAATTGGACACAATACCTTTATTTTATTTTTATGTGGTGTTGAGGATCAAACCCTGTGCCCTGCGCGTGCTAGGTGAGCGCTCTACCGCTGAGCCACAACCCTAGCCCCTGTATCATCTATCTTAAAGGAATATGTGTAACTCCCTTTCATTAGCCTTAAAACTGCAGATGTGGATGATAGAGAATCTTGATGAGAGGAAATTAGAATCTGTTGATTGAGTAACTTCTGTCTTACCTGTGACTTACTGTATGGATTTATTTGATCACGTCATTTAAGAGCTTTGTGCTTCAGGGTGTCTCATCTTAAAAACTGGGTGACATGCCTTGTAAAGATAAAAAGTTTAGTGGTAATGCCTGTGATGCCAGCAGCTCAGGAGGCTAAGGCAGGAGGAGCACAAGTTCAAAGCCAGTCTCAGTAATTTAGCGAGACCTTTTCTCAAAAGGAAAAATAAAACAGGCTAGGGTTGTGGCTTGGTGGTTAAATGCCCCTGGGTTCAATCCCTGGTACCAAAAAAAAAAAAAGTTTGTAAACATTCTTGTGAATACAAACCCAGGGCCTCATGAACACTAGGCAAATGCTCTATCACTGAGCTACATCCCCAGCCCTGAGGTCTTAATGTAATAATAGTAACAGACATTTTAAACATTGTTAATATTGAAATCATAAGAGACTGTATTCTAGCACCTGTCTACCCACATTGTTTTGTCTAAAATGGTGTAAAATGTTTTAAAATGAGTTGGAGTGATGTGTGGTAAATGTTATTGCTTTGAATTTTCCCACTGAAATCTAAACAAGTAGAATATCAATTATGCACTCAGGTGAACATTACTAGGTAACAAAGTTGTTGCTTTTCTGTTACCACTTATTCTAGGTTAAATCTTAGTAGTAATGGATAGATGTTAAACCTTATTTGTCAACCTTTAAAAATTCAGTTTAAATTCACACGAGGTTCCCTGTTTTCATAGTAAATATTTGTTCATAGTAAATACATTTTGCTGGGCACGTAGGCACATGCTCCAACTACCTGGAGGCTGAGATAGGAGGATCATAAGTTCAAGGCCAGCCTGAGAAACTTATCAAGACCCTGTCTCAAAATAAAAGTGAAAGGGCTGGGGATGTAACTCCATGAAAGCATTCTTGCCTAGCTTGCACAAGGCCCTGGGTTCAATCCCCAGTACCACAAAAACAAAACAACTAGATATCCACATGTACACATTATGATATAATTGAAATGACTTTCTATCATACCTAGAATAAGATTCAAAATTTCTCTACCATGGCCTATAAAATCCTATCTGATCTGATTTCTGCCTTGTTTCTCCCACTCCATCTCTCATGCTCTTCCATCAGCTTCCCCCTGCTGGCTGCTTGGCAAGTTGTAGAACATGCCAAGTGCTTTCTTAGCTCTTGCATGGTGACTTCCTCATCTTTCAAGCTGTAGCTGTTTCCTGGGAGAGATCCATCTTGTGACCTCCTGCTCTAAATTGTCTCTTTGTCCAGCTCAGCAACTTAGCAAAGCCCTAAGCAATTTAGTGAGACCCTGTCTCAAAATAAAAAATAAAAAGGACTGGGGATGTAGCTCAGTGGTTAAGGACTTCTGGGTTCAATCCCCAGTACCCCCACCCTCTGCAATAAATCAATAAGGCCTTTTATAACCAAATTAAGGGGTTTCCCCCACTTATCTCTCTTATACTCCATATCACATTGGTCAACAAATCCTGATAGCTTTACTTTTAAAACGTGTCAGAACCTTGCTCCTTCTTCCCATCTCCATCTCTCCTACCTAGTGCAGGTCACTATCACCTCTCTCGTCCAGTTTGATTGCTTCATTTTTCTGTCACTATGCTTCTACCTTTGTCCCTTTTGTTTACACAGCAGCCAGAGTGATCTTGTCATACCTCTGCTGGGTTCCATCACATTAAGGTAACAGCCAAATCTTGACCTCCCTAGTAAGGTCCTATGCAAGTGAGCCAACCTTCGGGCCTCTCTGATTTGACTCCCCACCTTCTACACACATTCTGTTCAGCCTCCTTGGCTTCCTTAATGTCTCCAATCAGCCTTCCTCCCAGGGTCTTTGCCCTTGTTTGCCTCTGCCTGGAATGTTGTTCATCTAGATAGATCTGTGTAGGTCATTTATTCAGTTCCTTCATATCTTGATTGGAATGTCACCCTTGTCATGTTTTTAAAATTCAACAATTTATCTACACTCCTCCTGTAACCCTTCCTTACTTTATATGTTCTCTTTAGCACTTATTCTCTTTATTATATGTTTTATGACATTTTTTTCCTATTGGGAAAAATAAGGATATAAGCTCCATGAGGGTAGGGAATTTTTTTATCTGAGTTCCTAGTAGCCCTAGTGCCTAGAATGTATTGTCTGATGTTATTGAATGTCAGTATGTATGTATGAATGGTATTTATCACAAGTTTGTAAATTTAGTAATTTTTTGCTGTCTGCCTTCCCCCATTAATCTGGGAATGTCAACAAAAAGCAGGAACTTCATCCATTTTATGCACTTTTCTAGAGCCAGAGTTTTAATAATGCCTAGCAACAAAAACACTGATTTGTGAATCATTGGATACTAATTGGTAATATTTTGCCTGTGTATTATAGCACAGTTTGTAAAGTACTTCCTTACTTCATTTGATTTTCACAATCTTATCTTGACAAAAGAGTCATTGCTTTAATAACTCTTAAGAAAATTATATGTAGTGGCTGATAAAGTCACCATCTTAAAGTGTTCTGGTAAAGTGTAATCAGAATTGGACCTCAGACCTTCCTACTCGGAATTCAGTACATTTTCCACTATATCAAAGGAGACTGGCCATAAAATTTACTATGCAGATAAGTATTTCAGTTACCTATGTTAAAACTGGTGTCTTTTTTTAATTACTAAGTTTTAATTTCTGGGTTTATGTATAATATAAACAAATCCTATCTTATATACATATATGCCTAAGAAAAAATATAGTTGGAAATTAAGCTTAAAGTAATATATGGTTATATGCTAAATGGAAGTATGAATCAAAAAATATCTTGCTGCTTGCTTAGCTGGTTTGCACAACTTGGAGAAGGACATGAAAGAAGTAGAGAGAGACAGACCTGGGGCAATTTTCTCACTGATACTGTATTTTTCTTTTTAACTTAATTTTTAGACCCACTAGGAGTCCAGGATATATAACAAATTTTATTTACAGCAGCCAGATTCATTAGAATTTAGAAATCACTGAAAGATCTGTCTGTATGTTGACTCAAGGGTCCATCCAAAAAAGACTGTCAGTCTATTTCACTTGCAAATAATTATAATTTTAGAAGTCACAATGCTGAGAATCATCCCCAAATTAATAACTACATCTCCATAAAGTAGATTGCTATTTTTCATGTCATCTAAGTAATTCAGGTATGTGATGGTACTTCACTGACTAAAGATCCCAGTTCAAGTAATTTTAAGTAGAACTCGGTTTTCGTTGGGCCATTCTATGTTGATCTGACTTGTATGTATTGGGACTTGGTTCATTCTTATTTTAAGGACTGGTTTATATAAAATGTTGAAGTGAGTTCATTTGTATTTCTGTGATTTATTTGTTGTGCTAGATCTCCAACTTGCTGCTGAGCTTGGGAAGACATTACTGGATCGGAACACAGAGTTGGAGGATTCTCTTCAGCAGATGTACACAACCAATCAGGAGCAGTTACAGGAAATTGAGGTAATGTCCTCAGTGGGAGAATTGCATTTTGATGTGTAGCAATCACATACTCCTATGCTAATGCTTGCAATTAGAAGTACAATATTCTAAGGTAGATTCTTTTTTGAGAATAAAAACCATCAGAAAGATGGAGACTTGATTTCTACTTTCTTTAGGTTTTCCCAGTACATAAGTATGTGATTTTCATCTTGCTATACACTTAGTGAAGTGAACTCAAAATTTACTAATATGTAAAGCAAAAAAAAATACGTAAGTCTTTGTGTAATTGGGAGAGAATGCCTATTGGTTATATTACAAACACATTGCTTTGTAATTTAACTTATTAAGTTCCAAGCTTTCAATAGGTACCCATTATCAAGCTTAAGAGAGAAAACTATCCATACTGTTGGAAGTTCCCTATATACCCACTCTTTGGTGGCCTCTCACTTCCTCCAAACACCATTCCAAATTTGGATTTAGGTGTTCAAAAATTATAGTACCTGATTTCATAATGTATCAAAGAATCAAAGTATGTTTCTTTCTCCTTGCTGTTGTCTTGATTTTACTTATATTTTTGGTGGATTTCATTAAAATATTACTTTTTGCCTAACTTAAACTTAAGATGAAAGATGCTAGGCTAAGGCTTTAAAATGGAAGGTGCTATGACCTTATAAATGTTCCCATTAAAGAAGCCTAGTTATATGTAGGCCACTTGACTATAAAGAAGATAATTGTTGCTATTAACCCAATAATTGCCCCATCAGAACAACTTTCTTCATACCCCAAACTTCCACCTACCCCCCAAAAGCTTCACACTTAAATTCAATTATAACTCATTTCCCTCAGCTTGGTACAGTAGACCCAGAACTCTTGAGTCTATCGATAGCAAGATATAAAAGATTCCATAATAGTGACACAGTTCATTATAATTAGTACTTTCTAGCTCCAATTATAATTCTAGGGAAGGATAATTTGTAAAGATTTTTGAACTCACCCCGCACCATTTTTAGCATATCCTACATTAAAAACAGAACAGCCGGGTGCAGTGGCACATACCTGTAATCCGGCGGCTCTGGAGGCTGAGGCAGGAGAACGGCGAGTTCAAAGGCAGCCTCAGCAAAAGCGAGGCACTAAGCAACTCAGTGAGACCCTGTCTCTAAATAAAATACAAAATAGGACTGGGGATGTGGCTCAGTGGTTGAGTGCCCCTAAGTTCAATCCCTGGTACCAAAAAAAAAAAAAAAAAAAAAATGAACATAAAACATGCTGTACCCTAAATTGAATTTAACAACTTGTAGTTTGTCAGAAACCTAAAGATACAGGAAAACCGGGTATTTTAAAACTGTTAAACTAGTCAAGTGTTACATGTAGTCAAGGAAATCTTTTCCTGTTCTGTTTTTTTTGTTTGTTTGTTTGTTTGTTTTTTTGTTTTTTTAATATTTTTATGTGGTGCTGAGGAACCCAGTGCCTCACGCATGCCAGGCAAGCGCATTAAACCTTGTCTTTCAACTCTTTGAAAGATTTCCTGGAGCAACGTAGACTGTTATACACTGTGAGATACATTTATTTGTACTTGGATAGAAACTTAGTCTCAATATATTGTGTTAATGTCTCCTATGAACATATCAATAAAATTCTAAAACTGATACTTATTTTAACATATCTCCCAAGGATAGATGAAAGAAGTCCAGATATTTGTGTAATTGGGAGAGGATGCCTATTGGTTATATTACCAACACATTGCTTTGTGATTTAACTCATTAAGTTCCAAGGTTTCAATTCTGTAAATATTTCAGTAAAATTGACAGGTACATTAAAATAAGTTGGAAATCATAACCTAGAGTTTACATATATTAATATAATATATAATATTATACTTTATATGAGCTTTTATAGGTGTTCTGCCTCTGGGGCCATTGGAGAAAATAGATTAAGTTGTCTTTCTACCTTTTCTGTGGTATTGAGGATTAGGCAGTTAAGACAGATTGTTTACATTCTGACAGAATCCAAAGATCTTTGAGATTCTTCAAATCTTCCATCTAATGTCATTCATAAAATGTTTCAAAGCACAATGGGAATGAAGTATACAGTTCAGATTTTAATGATAAATATATAATTAAATATTCAAACAAATTTAGTTTAGAAACACTTTGATGAGACAAAACAGGATGTGGTCCACTGGTTCATAACTCCAAGCATTGAAGAATTTGGTGTTCTTTATCCAAAACTGGTTTGGGCTAAGAACAGTTACTGTCGTAGAGTTCTTCACTGCTATTATGGCTGGCTGGCCTTTCTTTTTCTTTCTTTAAATCTCTTCATAAAAATAAATAGGGATGGGAGACAAAACAGGGAAATGAGATGGGAGCAGTACTGACCAAGCCCACTTGTCAGGAGGGACTCCCATGGTCTGTGTTACTGCCTGCTTATGCATATCCAAACCCAGAAGACTTATGTACAGATCACAAGTAGACTTCTGAGAGGGTTCTCTAGTAACCTAAAACAAAGGATGTAAAAGTAGCCAGTCGGCCAAAGAGCCTGATTCCCTACTTAAATGTGACCCCTGTATTATGTACCTCTTTTTATTGCAACCTTCAGGAAACCTCCTTTAAATATTTTATAAGGACTTTTCCTTAATTTAAACTTCATCAATTTTTTCTCTTTGCTTAAAACTTTTTAGTAGAATATACAAACAGAAAAAGAACACAAATCCTAAGTATAGTTTGATAAATTTTCATAAGATTGGGGCTAGGGTTGTGGCTCAGTGGTAGAGTGCTTGCCTCACACATGTGAGGCACTGGGTTCGATCCTCAGCACCACATAAAAATGAATAAACAAAATTAAGAAGAAAACAAATTTTTTTCATAAAGTAAACAGCCAGCATCCAGATGAGGAGAGCATTATCAGCCTGTCCAGGCACCTCCCTACCAGCAGTATCCTAACACTGACATCCTAGATAAGTTTAGCATGTTTTTGAACTTTTACAGAAATGGAATCACTTGTACAAGTGGAAAACTAACCTTTTATTTTACTTACTTGGTGCTGGGATTGAATACAGGGCCTGATGCCATAATCATACATTCTACCACTGAGCAAATAAACCAAAAAGTCAGCTCTTATATCCCACCACCTAGAAAAATTTAAATTGAGACAAATGGTCCAGAAACAAACTAGTCAGAGTGAATAAAGAGTTGTCAGTGCATAACTGATGAAAATACTACATAAAATCCGAAACTCAGCCTGGCACAATGGTGTATGCCTGTAATCCCAGCAGCTCAGGAGGCTGAGGCAGGAGGATTTTGAGTTCAAAGCCAACCTTAGCAAGACCCTGTCTCTAAATAAAATATTTTAAAAAACTGGGGATGTGACTCAGTGGTTAAGCCACACTGGGTTCAATCCCTGAAGTAAGTAAGTAAGTAAATAAATAAATAAATATTGAATGAAATCCCAAATTCTTGATTTATTATGACAGTGATGAATGACTGGGAAACTGCCAAAGGCTGTTTTGTAATACTACCACAAATATTCATGCAAAACCTATTTGTGACTTTCAAATAATTCTCATAAAAAATGATCAGTATTTTTGATAGATGTAGCTTAAAAAGCTGTTGAAAGAAATAGTTCCATTGGCTTCAGAGAAGTCTGGAATCTGTCACTTTTATTCAGTGCTAATTTCTTTTTTTTTTTTTTTTTAAGAGTCTAGAGCAATGTTTGTTGTTGTTGTTTGTTTTTTTTTAATGGGAGAGAGAAGCTGTGGAGAGTAGTAGGATCTGACACAGTCTTTGCTACCATCACACAAGCCTTCTATGGAATTTTAAAGCATTTTGTGCTTTTTTTTAATCAATATTCTACTGTATTTTATGCTTATTTCTTGACTTATTTTATCCCCTCTCCCATTTCCCTTTGCAACATTGAGAGCTATTGCTGTGTTTATTCATGGTCTTTCACACATAGTAGGTAACCAATAAATACTTGTAGAAATTTAACAGATAAACTGTTTATAGTGCTGGGATTATAACTCAGAGCGCTCACCTAGCACTGGTGAGGCACTGGGTTCGATCCTCAGCACCATATATAAATAAAATAAAGGTATAAAAAAAAAACATTAACACATTTTTTTATATTTATTTTTTAGTTGTAGTTGAACACAATACCTTTATTTGTTTTTATGTGGTGCTGAGGATCGAACCCAGGGCCTCGTGCTTGCTAGGCAAGCTCACTTTCACTGAGCCACAACACCAGCCCAAACGTTAACACATTTTTAAAAAAAGTTTATAAAGCTCTTTGAATAATTAGGAGAATTGTTTATTTAAATAAGAGATTTTTTTTTTATTTACTTATGCATGCTGGGGATTCAATCCAGGGCCTCACTCACACTAGGCAAGTACTGTACCATCAAGCTATACCCCAGCTGCCTACCTCTGGAGATTTTAAAAGAGGTGGAAGGAGCTCTGGCCTGGATGTTAGGAGATTGAGGTGTACACCTCAATTTTATTTGCAGATAGCTAGAGAATTTAGCCATGTAAATTGCTTCTCAGATCTGTTTACTCCATTGTGGAATGTGATAATAATGTTTATACTACATTGATATGTAGTTGTTCTAAGGGGATGAGTTTATGCAAGTGATATATTTTGGACAATGCAAGTTGTGCATAGTTTATTTATACCCATGTACTAAGAATTTTTATAATGAAAGAATCTTAATTCTGAAAAAAAATAAATCCTCTTGAATTACTGGAGAGATCTTTAAAGCAAGCCAAGCTTTTAATAGAATTATAGGTGACTGATTTTTACAGTCATGCCCTCCCCACCCCAAATTTCCTACAGGGAAAATATATTAATCAGAGGAAAGAGGCTTTTCAAAGGTAATAGGAAATATTTTTTCGTTATTATGGAAAATAATTTTGATGCTAAATTCAGAGGATTTGGGCTGTAATCCTTCATTTAAGGATAATCCCAACACTGCTGGAAAGCCAAATTTCCATTTTGTTTCATTCCATGTGTGTTTTTAGTTTGGGTTGTGTGTGTCTACCTTGGCAGTCCAGGTTAGGGTTTTGCAATTGCAAAGAGGTGTTAAATAATCCTGCTGGCCTTTCTTTTCTATTGGCTTACCTCAATAATAAAAGTGGCTTGTTTTATAGCCTTTTGCAGGACAAGAACCTTGTACTCACGATTGGGGTGACTCTCTGTGCAAAGTCCTAGGCAGTGAGATAACCCAAGGCACTTAAACTTTAATATTCTGGCTATAAATTGACATTTTTGCCTGCATTTCTGCTGCCCTGTGTCCTCCTTTCTCCACTGTTTTGCTTAAAACGTCTTTTCTTCTGCTATTTAGTATGGAAGTCAAATTCATTTGAGACTGTGTCAGAGATCCTGAATTAAGAAAATCAGATCATCAGAAGCATGTCTGTACCTTGAAGGAATGGTAGGAAATAAGCAAATTAATTTCCTTCCAGATTCGGGGTGGGGGGAAACTAATAAAATAATAAACACTAATAAAATAAACACTAATTTAGAGACCAGACCTGAAAGCAGGACATCTGACTCCATAGAATTAAAAGTTGATGTTTGTCTTACAACAGGATTTGTATAGAGATCAAATAATTTTTAAGTTGCTGACCAAATTAGTCAGACTCTTTGTAACATATAACTGAATACTGGAGAAGTGAAAGGCTTTTCTGATTAAGTTTGATGTGTAACATAAGATTAAACTACTGGATCTAAACAAACTCCTTTGCCATTCTTTGTCCTCAAACTCAAGTCCTCTGAGACTAAAATATCACAAGTTCTTAATGGTGTCCTTGTGTCTTTATCATGCTTTTTATATCAAATAAGGGGGGCTTTCTATAGTTTTTTTTTTAATAGCTGCTTTGTACTTATTTGCATATTGACTTGGTAAAATAGGTCTGTGACTTGGGACCCATGGAGTGGGTGGTAGAATTGTAAATGTCTCCCCTTAGGTTACTGGTAGATATTATTGCCTTGGGAATAAGCAGAGAAATAATCTGGAAATGGGGAAGGAGGAGAGAATTAGTGACTAATAGGCTCTTTTCCCAAGAGGGCTAAAACCAAAGCCCATCTCAAAATCTTTCAATTAAGACTGAAATGTCATGAGAGATTTGAGAGGTTGTGAATAGAAGTCTAGAAATTGCCATTTAGCTAACATTTTTTAGTCACAACTCTGTGTAAGGAATGGACTAGACAGGTATACAAGAACCTTTCCTTCTTAGAAAGAAGGCGACATTAGTGAGTAAACAGTTCATCTAATTGTTGGTGTGTTGTTTTGAGGGACTCACAAGGAGTGCTGCTTTAGGCAAGGCAGCCCAAAAGTCTTCTATAAAGATCTTATGTTTGAAATGAGGCCTTAGGAATAACAGAAGTTTTTAACCTTTTAGTGTGTGTGTGTGCACCGAAATCCTCTTAACTGTCTTAAGCAATTAAGATTTCTACCATTACTACAGTGTGATATGAAAATACCTGTGATTTCTGTTGGTGATAAAGTCACAAATACCCCCAGTCCTATTAGTGTTTTGTTGCCTATATTCATATTCGCAGGAAATGCTCAATTTCAGTTAGGAATTAGCAAAGTATCTTGTCTTCCCCATCCTTATTCACAAACCCCTCTTTTATTTGTGGACCCAGACTACTACTATCGGCTGACAGAGGAGCGTGTCCCTTGGGAGAGAGGACGTTAGGGTAAAGGCCCTAAAGGAGGGAAGAGCTTGCCTTACTGTGGGGCAACTCTTGAAGTTTAATAAAAGCACCCTGAGTGTGAAAGAAAGAATCAATAGCTAAATCAAGCAAATGAAGCTGGAAAAACTGCTTAAGAAAATGTTGCAATTTGATAGACATTAAGTAATTGGTTTTCCTCCTTGGGAATTGTGGTTATGCTAAAATCTAAAGTTTTCTCTCTCAGAAATATAATACTGCCTTGGATTTACTTTAAAATGATCAAGGTTGAAGAGAATAGAGATGTTATAAGACTATTGGTAATTGTTAAACTAGATTATGGGTATGTGGGAATTTATTAAACAATTCTGCATTTATGTGTATTTGGAGCTATAATAGAAAGTTTTAAAATGTAATAGGTAAGATTAGCCATCTGTAGAAAAGTTAAGGGGCACTCAAAGTAACTAGTTTGTAATTTCAGGGAATTAATGATTATAAGAACACATCAAAAAATTTTTTTAAAGAATACTGTAATGACGACTGGGATTGTGGCTTAGTGGTAGAGTGCTCACCTAGCACATGCAAGGTGCTGGGTTCGATCCTCAGCACCACATAAGAATAAGTAAAGGTATTATGTCCAGCTACAACTAAAAACGTTTTTTAAAAAAATGCTGTAATGATATAGTTAAAATATATCTTGGTGTGAATAACTACAAGCAAGCTAAGTCCTAAGAAGGAAAATGGTAAGTATTAAGGTTAAAAGTCAAAGTTTGGGGCCAGCGATGTAACTCAGTGGTAGAGTGCTTGCTGAGCATATGTGAGGTCCTGGGATCCATCCCCATCACCATGTCTCTGCACGTAATTAAATCTTCCTGGTGAATCTTAGCATATGTAAAGTGTGAAAACTTTAAAGAAAGATGACACTAGCTAGCTGCCTCTTATTGAGCAATTTTACCATATGCCAGAAACCATGCTGGACTCTACAAATATTAATCTTTATGTAAATTCATATAGTAGTATATTTGGAGGGGGAAAAATAATCTTTTCTGGACTCCTGAGTTCTTTGTTGGAACAGACCCCTGCAACAAAAGACGGATTAACAAAAGAAAAACAACAGAGTTACTAACATGCATATATATATGTATGAATGATACCCCAAATAGTAATTCTCCAAGAGGTGGCTTTGAATTCCATCTTATTTAGCATATTAACAAAGAACAGTAAATTTTTAGAGAGGCGACTGGATGAAAAAGACTCCAAGGGCAGCAGTTTATGGGAAGGCAAATAAATAATGGACAAAGGCTGACAAAGCTTGTTAATGTAGACTCCTCTGGTGCTGATCTGGTCCATGAGAGTCTAAAGTTGTGTTTAGTGGTTAACCTTTGTTCTGCCTGGTAGGGAGGGAAGGTGGGGATACCCTTTGTATAAATCTATGCCCTGCTTTTAGGCAGATACAGGAAGGGCAGAGAACTTTCCTGCATCATCTTCTTAATTGCCTTCAGCCCAATAGTCCTTATACCAAAAAGGCATATTGTGGTGTGACAGACACATCCTGGTCCCTCCAAATATATATTTAATCTTATAGCCTTATGAGGTAGTGTGATAAGGAAACCTCAGAAAAATCAAGTTACCCATTTATAAATGGCAAAGCTGGGCTTCAA
Source organism: Marmota marmota marmota (assembly GCF_001458135.2). NCBI lineage: Eukaryota > Metazoa > Chordata > Mammalia > Rodentia > Sciuridae > Marmota > Marmota marmota. Next base: position 15,321,464 of record NW_026000185.1, on the reverse strand, counting down.
GTCCAGATCTGACTCAAACCTGGCTCTTAGCTACGTACCACTGCCTTCAATCAGACACTCTGATCCTGTGCCCACTAAGAGACAATTCGGTTCATGAATTGGCTTTTCACATGCCATTTATGTGTTCTTCATAGAGTATGTAACTGTTGCAGTCATTGGTAGGATCAGCTCCTATTGTAATTTAATAAATTATCGTCTGATTATACATTAACCTTTTTAAAGATTGTTGTGAATCCGGGCAAATAATACGTGAGGCTTTATACTCCATATAAAGTAGCTTATAGAATTTCTACAGCTTTGTATGTATATAATTGATATACACATATATAAAATATGCCTGTGAACATATATATTCCTGTAATTCTGAACATTTTTCCCACTCCAATTTTCCTCAGGGATTGCACATATATCCTATCAATGACAGGAACCTCCAATGATGTTGCTAACAAGAGAGTAGAATAAGGACCCAGGGGCTGGGGTTGTGGCTCAGCAGTAGAGTGCTCATCTACCAAGTGCGAGGTCCTGGGTTCAATCCTCAGCATCACATAAAAATAAATAAATAACCGTATTGTGTCCAACTACAACTAAAAAATAAATATTTAATAAAAAAAAAAAGAATTAAGGACCCAGTCCTACAGTTCTGAAAAAGCTTCCCCTATGAGAATTTGAGGTTGATTTTTCAAGGGATCAAAAGAAACTGGTGGGGTTTGAGGCAATAAAGAATAAACACAGATTTTCATAGACACTGCTGCGTGGGCACTTAACCTCATTTAATCCTCTCAATCTACACGAATAGATTCACAAACCCTCATTATCAGTTCTGAACCCAAAAGACCTGTGAACCTAGATTTTTTTTTTAAAGAGAGAATTTTTAAAAAATATTTATTAGTTTTCAGTGGACACAACATCTTTCTTTTATTTTAATGTGGTGCTGAGGAGCGAACCCAGCGCCCTGCGCATGCCAGGCAAGTGTGCTACCACTTGAGCCACATCCCCAGCCCCGAAACTAGATTTTTCACTTAAGTTTGCAGCAAGTTCATTGGAAGCAGGTCTTGATCTTAACTGATCCAAGGTTGCTCACAGTCTGTACTTTTTGATGCAGAAGTATTAATGCTTGATTCCATGGTCCTGCTCAGTCTCACAGGGGTACTGCAGAAGTGTAGTGCATGAACACCATGTTGTTTTTCTTTTTTTTTTTTTTTTTTACCATGTTGTTTTTCTAAAATGCAAAGAATATGCCAAAACACTTTTGGCTTCAAGAGTTTCAGATGAGAAAGCCAAAGTTAAAGAGAGGCTGTGTGGTAGCTCAACACATTGCTCAGTTATGTAACTAGATTTGAGAAGAGACCATAGATGCTTTTTCCAACACTGTTAAGAGTCCATTGAAAATTATTTAGCCCTGTTCTTTGAAAGAAGTCTACTTACTGGCCCTGGAGGTACTTGAAGAGTTCTGTAAAATGCCTCAAAAAGATTATGATTCCCTTTGTTGTCATAACCTGGCCATTTAGAAAGAAGTCTTAGCAGGACCAAAACAATCTGGTCAGTTTCACAAACAAGGAGGATGACAGTGAGAACACTCAATAGAATTAAAAATAATGGTGGTCATTGAAGCATATTAAACTAAAATTTTCTGGTTAAATTAATGTATTTTCCATTACTTTTTGCCCAGAATGCCTCACTCAGAAAAAAAATGATTTTTTAAGAGAAAATCATCTAATATCCTACACATTAGGCTTTCTTTTTTCTTTTAAGCATGGTATTTTTGTTTGAACTTTGATCTTGCTTTCCAGGCTTTTTCTCCTGAGAGATTATCATATCTCACTATGTTTTCCTTTGGAATATTAATTTTATGCATGTTATGTGCTTTGTAAAATTAGACCAGCCTCATGATACATAGGAATACTGGTAGGCATTGAGGGAGTTCAGCATATGAAGGATGTTCTGTGTTTGTTTTTTATTAAGTCAGGTAGGTTTTTGTCATATTTTGTTTTTTTTTGTAGTGCTGGTGTTTAGAACCCAGGGCCTTATTACACTTGCCAAACAAGCACTCTACCTCTAAGCTATAGCCCCTAAAAACTTCAGTTTTGGGGGGATTTAAAGTATTATGGTATAATACAAATTATACACTTGTCTTTGTCTCTGGTTCCTGGCATATAGTTCTTAAAACCCTTGAAATTTTTGGAGTAGTATGATAGGCACTGACCAGAGGAACCAACCACGTGATTAGGGGGTTAGAACTACCAGCCCACTCCTCAGCCTCTGAGTCAGGCACCAGTGGCCATTAATTGAGTTGGTCATGCCTGTGACATGAAGCTTTTTGATAAAACTGAAACAAAGCTACAGGAGCTATTGGGTTGGAAAGCACGTGGATGTGCCAGGAGGGTGCTGAGCCCAGAGATAAAGCTCTTCACCAGTCCTCACCCCACACTAATTGGTTTGAGAGAAACAGAGAATTGGGGTTGAAACCCTCCCAGTGTTATATCTGCTTGTGTCACCTTGTTGCAATTATCTTCTCTTACAGTATCTGACCAAGCAAGTGGAGCTTCTACGGCAAATGAATGAACAGCATGCAAAAGTTTACGAACAATTAGATATCACAGCAAGGGAACTGGAAGAAACAAATCAAAAGCTAGTTGCTGAAAGCAAGGCCTCACAACAAAAAATTCTGAGGTAAACTTTCTAGAATCTATAGAGGAAACTCTATAGAGGAGTCATTTTGTCCAAGTTGGAGTAGACATGGCTGTTTGGGTCAATGTGGGTAAAGTTTAATTTTAATTCTTTTGGGAGAATGAAGATTAACTGTAAGTCCTTTCCAATTAGAAAGCCCAGTTTGCGTGGCTAAAATCTCTCCACTGCTTTTGTCCTTAATATAATATGACAAGGAGTGATTGGCTTCTATGTGTTCCTCGCAGCCTGACTGAAACAATTGAATGTCTACAAACCAACATCGATCACCTCCAGAGCCAAGTGGAGGAGTTGAAGTCATCTGGCCAAGGGAGAAGACAGGGGAAATGTGACCAGGAGAAATCTGCACCCAGCTTCTCCTGTCTGAAGGAACTATATGACCTCCGCCAGTAAGAACCTACTTTTCTGTGGATTAATAAGTTGAAACATCCATGTCATTGACACATCCTGGATTCCAGTAGTTTAAAAAGTACCATTTTGGGGGAATGGCACTTGGCTATTAAACTACCAGTGGTTTGAACAAAACCATTTAAACATACAAATATGAATTCTTGGGTACTAGTAATTTTATGAAAACTCATTTTGAAAAGTCTCAGGAGCATTTATTTTATTGCCTTTAATGTGTTAAATCTTCATGTAAGATTAGAAATACTTCTGATAGAGTACAGATTTTTGAGTTGTATTTTGCCTTAAAGTGAAGGAAAAACATGGGAATTTCAGCAAAACAAAAATCCAGGAGAATATTTTTTTTTGCCTGAAGAGAAATGCCTTTTATAATTTAGAGTTATGAGTTTAAATCTTTAAGAACTATTTATTCAACACCGCTATGCAGCAAATGCTTTGCCATACATGAGGAATGTGTGGTGCCTTTGTGAGCTTTCATCTTAGTGGAGAGGCAGTCCTGCTGTAATTACACAAATAAATACAGTTCCAAGTTGCCCAGGACAGAACAGGAGAGAGACCATTGTTCATTTGGTGGTGGTTCTCCTTGACTGTCCACCAGATCACCTGTGGAATTTTTCAAAGTGAAAATAACCAATATTCCCTCAGACCTAAATTAGAATTTCCAAGTGAAGGTAAAAAGCTGGTTAAAAGTCATAATAGCAGTGGCTCTTAACCTTGCCTGAATGTTATGAATTGCTGGAGAGCTTTTAAAACTAACCCTCCAGGTCCAGGTAGCAACCGGCAAGATCAGAATAGATGGGGTGTGGGAGGCAGATGTCAGCTGTGTAGGTGAGTCCTTCTACAGCCAAAGGCATGAACCCCTGGGCTGTTGTATTTCCTAGGAAGGCAGCTGTCATGCTGCTGGTCTTTGGGAATGAATGTTCTGAAGTGTACTTTAAGCCAGGCGTGGTGGCACACATCTGTAATCCTAGAAGCTCAGGAGGCTGAGGCAGGAGGATTGCAAGTTCAAAGCCAGCCTCAGCAAAAGCAAGGCACTAAGCAACTCAGCGAGACCCTGTCTCTAAATAAAATACAAAATAGGGCTGGAGGTATGGCTCAGTAGTGGAGTGCCCCTGACTTGAATCCCCAGTGCCCACCCCCCAAAAAAGGAAAATATAGTACTTCAAAAACAAAAATAGTCACAAAATTGTTTGCTTTCATGTGTTTATTTCCCAGCCTCACAATTTCACTTGAACCTCTGCTCTGATCTGAAATAAACTGAATATCAATCATTATATCTCCACTAAAGATTTAGTTCAAGGGCTGGGGTTGTGGCTCAATGATAGAGCACTTACCTCATATGTGTGAGGCACTGGGTTTAATTCTCAGCACCACATATAAATAAATAAATAAAGGTCCATTAATAACTTAGATTTAGTTAAAAAACACCCAGTCTCTTCCTTTGCACGCTTGGTTGACCTGTGTGCTGTATTCCTTCACCATTTCTCCCCTAGACACTTTGTTTATGACCATGTGTTTGCTGAGAAGATCACTTCCTTGCAAAGTCAGCAAAGCCCTGATGAGGAAGAAAACGAGCACTTGAAAAAGACAGTGACAATGTTGCAGGCCCAGCTGAGTCTAGAGCGGCAGAAGCGGATGACCATGGAGGAGGAGTACGGGCTCGTGCTGAAGGAGAACAATGAACTGGAACAGCAGCTGGGGGCCACGGATGCCTACCGGGCGCGGGCGCTGGAGTTGGAGGCTGAGGTGGCAGAGATGCGGCAGATGCTGCAGGCTGAGCATCCTTTTGTGAATGGGGTTGAGAAGCTGGTGCCAGACTCTCTGTTTGTTTCATTCAAAGAGCCCAGCCAGACCCTGCTGGAGGAGTTGTTCCTGACTGTGCCAGAGGCACATAGAAAGCCTCTCAAGCGCAGCTGCAGTGAGACGGTCCTTAGCAGCTTGGCAGGGGGTGACATTGTGAAGGGCCATGAGGAGACCTGCATTAGGAGGGCCAAGGCTGTGAAGCAGAGAGGCATCTCCCTTCTGCATGAAGTGGACACTCAGTACAGTGCTCTGAAGGTGAAGTATGAAGACCTGCTGAAGAAGTGCCAGCAGGAACAGGACTCTCTGTCCCACAAGGCTGTGCAGACCTCCAGGGCTTTGGCCAAGGACCTGATGGGTGTGAACACCCAGTCTGAATCCAGTGCCAGCAGCTGGGAACCTGCCTCTGTTACCCCAGAGCCCATCAGTTCTCCCAATACCACGGCACCACCAGAATACAAAGCACTATTTAAGGAGATCTTTAATTGCATTGAGAAAAGCAAGCAGGAAATAGATGCACAGAGAACAAAATACCGCTCTCTCACTCCTTATTCCTAAATGAGTCTCCAGCTCTACTACTGACTTAACCTGTGTCTTTACCAACCCTCTCCCATTCAGACTTCAGAGCCTGATGTTGCTCATGATATATGCTTCATTGCTTTGCTTATGTAGCAAATTCAGACAGCGAGAAAACTGTTGTCAATTCTACAATTCAGTTCCTTTTTAAGTGTTATAGGAAATCCCATGATAAACTGGCCTCTGGCTGGTGCACTCATTAGGCTGCAATTCCTAGAAACACCTTAGAGCCAGTTGAGGGACATCCATGCTCCTGGAAAAATTGGCTTGGAGTTACTATAGTGGGGGAAAAGGGCAGGGTTGGAACAAAGCTAAGCAATTCCTATTGCCTCCTTGCTCAACTTCTCAAAACTTTGTAGAAGTCAGGGTTGCCAAACCGAAATATCTTTTGCAAACACTGTTGGATACTGTGAATTCATTTTGGAAGAATGTTCAAGAGAAAGTGGGAGTCTAATCCAGAATAAATGACATTAACAATTCCAAGCCCTCAAGTTTTGTTATATCCACCAATTGAATTGTGACTGACAGATAATCCTAATATATCCAAATCCATCTGAATACCAAATTCAAATGGCAAGCTTTGGTTTGATCAAAGCTCATTAGTATATGTCCTAGAGGGCTAACCCTCTTTATTCAAATGTTTTACTCAAAGCTACAGCCTTTAGGATAGGTGACTGTGTAAATCTTTCATTCCTTTCCCAAATTTAAGCTAAAGGAGAAAGATCAAATCCCTTCCGCCTCCAGATGTGGTCTGGCTGGCCAGCTTGCCTGCTAGAGCCACTCCTGCTCAGTTCTTCGAATTCCTGTAAATGGTTTTGACTTGCTGCAGGATTTCCCATCTGCTACTTTACTAAGCAGTGTTGATGTTCTAACTGTGGAAATACACTTAACTCTCATTTGCATACTTTTAATTTAAAACTATTTAAGAGAACCGAGGTTCTGATTATTGTATATATTTTGCTAAAAGCCAAATAAAGCTACCTGTGAAAATGATCTACTGCTTATTTTAAGACAGGGTCTCACTAAGTTGCTCAGGGCCTTGATAAGTTGCTGAGGCTGACCTCAAACTTGTGGTCCTCCTGCCCCAGCCTACTGAGTTACTGGGATTACAGGCATGTGCCATCACACCCAACTAATAGCACAAATTCTGCTCATTTGTTGCTCATTGTTCATTAAAATTATGTGATTGAAAAAAATTTTTCAAATTTATATACTCTGTAATTTGTGTCTGGCTTGATTCTGAATTAATAACATTTGACTAATTGACAACATTTTTTCATAAGTACATATATTTTGTGATTTATTGGAAATCATAACAGCAAAATATTTAAACAAATTTTTGATATCATATAGAAAATATGTAACAAAGCATATCTTTACCCAATTCTTGCATTATCTAAGTATTCTGAGACTAAATAGTATGAACCTATATTGACATCATTAAGATATTAACACTAGGAAAATAGAAAACATACCTTACCCCCCCACAGTCATATAAACTGGGCTGCTTGTAGGTCAAAAATTTTTTCCATATTTTTTGTTGCACTATAATTGTATGTAATGGTGGGTTTATTACGTATTTGTACATACACATAATGTAACGGTATAATTTGGTCAGTTTGTTCCTCAGTATTTCCCCTGTCCCTTCCTCCCTCCCTCCCTCTGGTGCCTTTTCTCTACAGGTCTCCTTTCAATTTTCATGTGATTCTCCAAACATGGTCATTTAATCATAGGGACAAAAACATTTTTTTAAAATTAAGATGAGCATTGATTCTAAGTTAGATTTTCTTTTAGATTAAGATTTTAAAAATAAGTAAAATATTTTAAATGACATTTTAAAAACCATCCCACATTTTAAAACAAGAAAATAAACATTTTTCTAAATTGTTTTTGTTGAGCTATCTATTTCTGATGATTAACATTCTTTAATAACTATATAGTATCCCAGTCTGAAGAAACATAATTCACTTAAATAATCCCCAGAGAGTAGATCATTTTATTATACTACCAGAAATTATAAGTTCATAATAAATAATATCAAACATTTGTGAGTTGAGAAGATAAATTATTGGAAGTAAAGGCAAAAAGATAAGAGCATTTTGCTATTGCATCTTCCTGTTTAGGAACACTCTTCCACTAATGCTGGATAAGGATGCCAATTCTCTCATACTTGTGCCAGTAAACATTTTTTTGTTAGTTTTGAAATGGGGATCTTGCTATGTTGTCTGCAGTGGCCGAAATTCCTGGGCTTATGCAATCCTGCCTCAGCCTCCTGAGTAGCTGGGATTACAGGCATGCACAACCATACTCAGCTTTCCTTGGGGTTGTCTATATATAATAAAATCATCATCTACAAATAGACTGCAATTTGACTTTTTTCCACATTTGGATACCTTTTGTTTTTCTCACCTAATAGCTCTTACTGGTTGGGACCCCCAGTACTATTACATTGAACAGCAGTGGTTAGAGTGGGTATCCTTGTTTCCTCTTCTCAGAATTAAACCTTTCAACTTTTAACTTGAGTATGGTGTTTGCTTGGGCTTGTCGCATATAACCTTGATTATGGAGTTATCATTCTTCTATGCTAATTTCTTAAGTTTTTAGTGTAAAAGGATGTTGAATTTTGCCCAGTGGTCTTTTGGCATCCATTGAGATAATTGGTTTTTGTCCTACATTCTGTTAATATGGTGTACCACATTTGTTCATTTGTTTATATTGAAACATTTTTGCATTCCAGGTACAAATCCACTTGGTCATGGTGAATGATCCTCTTTATGTGCTGTTGAATTGTACGTCTAGATCTGAGATGATGGTGATTTTCCTCATTTGACCTATTCTTAGCATGAGCAGTTGTTCCTAATGTGGTCACTCTTGCATATACACTGTGGCAAAGTTACTCAGTGTGCTCCTGGAATTTTATCACTTAGGATTTTCATTTATATTCTTCTACCTTCTGAGGTTTTTGTACCTCAGCTTCAGGCCTTGGAGGCTCTTCTTTACATGCTGAAGTTTGACACCTCTCATCTACTCAGCCTTGTAGGTTAGCTGGTGTTTTATTTATGTATCTATCTATCTATTTATTTATTTATTTATTTATTCTGCTTTACATTTTACCTCATGTGGTTTGAAAATATTTCCTTACCCTCTGTAGGTTGCCTCTTCATTTTGTTTCCTTTGCTGTGAAGGAGCTTTTTAGTTTGATACAGTTCTACTTTTATTTTTTTTCTTTCTTTGCCTGTGTTTTGGTGTCCTAGCCAAAGACCCATTTCAGGTCCAGTTTCACTCTTTTGCATGTAACTTTGCTGTAGTTTAGATCTGGAATGGCTGCCAAAGTCCCATGTGTTAAAAGGTGTGGGTCCCAGTGTGGCGCTCCAGGAAGGTGGTGGAAACTTAAGAGGTGGGACCTAATGGAAGGTTTTGGGTCACTGGGGCGTGTGTCTTGAAGGGGGATAATGGGACCCTTGCCCCTTCCTCTTCCTCCTTTTCTCAGCCACAAGATACCTGATTTTGCCTTGCGAGGTGCTTCTGCCATGATGTGCGCCTCACCACAGGCCTAAAGCCACAAGCCCCATCGATCTGGACTGAAGCCTACAAAAACTGTGAGCCAAGATAAAACTTTTCTCTTTATAAGTTGGTTATTTCAGGTGTTTGTTATAAGAACATAAAAGGTAACACAGGTATCCAGTTTTCCCAGTACCAGTCATTAAAGAGACCATCCTTCCTCCTTGATGGGTGGTATATTTTATGTCAGTACCATGTTGTTTTTTTTATTGCTCTATAGTATATTTTTAAATCAGATAGTATGATCGCCTGCTTTATTGCATTGGTTAGTTAGGGTTTTTATTTTTTAATGAAAAAAGTGTCATCAGAATTTTGAATGATTGTGTTCAATCCATAGATTGTTTTGATAGTATGGACATTTTAATAGTATCTTCTAGTGGATGATCACGGAGTCTCATTCCGTTTATTTGTGTTGTCTTCAACTTTTTAAAATCAGTTTTATGGTTATTTTTAATTGACAAAAATTGGTGTATTGTGTACAATATATTTTGAAATACATATTTAGTATAGAATGGCTAAGTTGAGCTAATTAATATATGTACTACCTTGTGTGTGTGTGCACATGTGTGGTGAGAACACTTAAAAATTTCTTAGCAATTCTCAAGAGTACAATATATTGTTATTAACTAAAGTTACCATGTTAAACAACAGAATTCTTAAAGTATTCCTCTTGTCTAACTGAAATCTTGTAGCCACTGACCAACATCTCCCTAACACCCCATCCCCACTCCTGGAAACAACTATACTCTCTACTTTTGCAGATTCATCCTTTTTTGAATTCCACATCTGAGATCATGAGGTATTTGTCTTTCAGTGCCTTGTTTATTTGATGTCATGTACAGGTTCATCCATGTTGTCCCAAATGACAGGATTGCCTTCTTTTTTAAGGCTGAAAACTATTCCAATGTGTGTCTATGTACACCGTATTTTAGAAAATCCATCTATTGAAGGGCCCTCAGGGTGAGTTCATATCTTGGCTATTGTGAATAATGCTGCAGTGAACACGAGAGTGCAGATCTAGTTTGATGTACTGACTTCATTTTCTTTTGGGTACACATCCTGTAGTGTGTTCCTGGATCATATGCTGCTTTTCTTTGAAAACTCTCCATGGTTTTACTAATTTACATTCCCATCAATAATGTGCAAATATTCCCCTTTCTTTTCTGATAATAGCCATTCTAGCAGGTGTAAGGAGGTATCTTATTGATTTGCATTTCCCTGATAATTAGTGGTGATGAGCATCTTTTCATATACCTGTTGGCCATTTGTTAAATAGAAATATATTATTGAAGTAATTATGTGGGTTTTTCCTCTTGCTTTTTTTTTTTAATTGGTTTCTTTTCTCATAATTGAGTTACTTTGATTTCCTTCGGCACTTTGATTATTGTCCTCCCTCCTGCCTCATAAGGTTTCTGCAGAGAAACCACATGGAATTAGTCTTATTGGAATGCCCTTAGATGTGATCTTTTTTCTTGTTTTTAAAACCCTTTTTGATTTTTGACTCTTTGCTGTGTGAGGTTAGTCCTGGAACCTGGATCCACTGTTTATAAAAAAAAAAAAAAAAAGTGTCTTATTCTTTTTTGAGTTGAATCTGATCAGAGAACTTTGATTTTCCTATACCTGAATATTTGTTTCTTTTTCCAGATTTGGAAAGTTTTCTGCTATCCTTAAGTAATCTTTCTATTCCTGTATCCCCATGACTCTCTTCTCTTTCTAGATCTCCTATAACGATTATTGCTCTTGATGCTGCCCCCTAAAATCATGTAAACTTTTTTTTTTTGACTTAAGTATTTTCAAATAACCTTGCATTCACAGATTTTCTTCTGCTTGATCAGAAGTGTTGGCACCCTTAAATTTTTCATTTTATTCATTATACTTTTCAACTCTGGAATTTGATTTTTTAAACCATTTCTCATACTGGTTATAGTTTCACTGATTTTTTAAAAATTCTCTATTTTCTTGCAGTTTGCCAAGGAGTCTGAATTCTTTATCAGGAAGTTTGTAGATCTTTCCAGTTTCTGGTGCTTATTTTTGTTCCTTTGGTGGAGTCAATGTTTTGCCTAATTGTTCTTGATGCCTGTGCACTTGAAATAAGAACTTATTCCCATCTTTTCGGACTGACTATCTGGGAAAACCTTCACTAGTTCAGCCTGTTCAGAGATTCTGGGCAAGTTTTTTGGTTGGAATTTTGGGGCAGGCTGACCCAGTGTGAGTTGGTCGGTAGGTGGATGGGCCTGGCACCTAGGTCTGTGACGTTAGTCCTGGAACCACTGGGATGGACCAGTTGATTGCATCTACCAGGACTGACCAGGTGCTAGGGCTGAGTAGGGCACCCCCTGGATCCACAGGGGCTGGTTTTCAAGCTTGGGGGCTTGTGGACTGGCCTGCAGAATTTATGTGGTTGCTGGCTGGAACCAGGCTCTTCAGGGGTGCTCTTGAAGCCTGGATTCATGGGAGCTGGCCCAGTGCTGAATTAACTGGGATAGGCCTGGACTTTGGGTCTACTCAGGTTTTATCACGTGCAAGGATGGCCTCCCACACTCAGGCATGGGGCTATAGGGACAGATCTGGAGGGTGGGGCCACACAGCCTGTCATTGGATAGACTTGGAGCATGTGCTTCTTGATGCCTGAGGCTATGGTGCCAACCTAGCACTAGAGTGGACCTGAAACCTATGTGGGGGCCAGATAATACTGGGAGTAGTCCAGAGCTCTAGTCTACTATGCTGGCCTGGCTCTTAGGACAGGCCTGAGACTGGCCCAGTGGTAGGATGGCCCAGGTATCAAGTCCACTGGGCAGGTCTTGGGGCTCAGTCCATGGGTACTGGCCTGGAGTCTGGGCCCATGGGGGCCTCTTCTCAGTGCTGGTTTATGGTTCAAGGCAGAGTGTGCTGCTTGCTTCCCTGTCCTCGGACAAGAGGTGATGTGGGTAATATAGAACTCTCCTTCCTACCGTCTTCAGTGCATCTCAGCTGTGCTACATCCAAGCAAGGTAATCTCTCCCTTAGTTTCCTTCACTTATGTGCATGTGGAGAGTTGTTCAAGTTGACATTTGGGATAGGGAGGGATAGTAGACATGAGACCTGGAGAGTTCTTGTCATCTTGCTGATATCCCAAACTCATTCTCAATTTGTCTTTCCATCAGTATTGTCTTCCTGTATTCCTTAACTTACCTTTTAGAATCCAGTGTTTTAAGGCTCAGATTTCCCCACTGTGCGTTGTGCATGAGGGGCTTCACCTTTCCAAGGTAGAAAGGAACATAAGTATATAATGGCTGAGACATACTCCAAATCAATGCTGATACTCATTTACTCCTTTCAGTCTCATGTATGTTAACAATTAGAACCAAAAACACAATATACAATTGATTTGTTAAACTATGTTACCAAATGTTTATTTGGGGCAATACATTCCTGATCAATGCCTGATTTATGGCTAAAGTTTTAATATGTTTCTTGGAAGAGCAGCATAGATCATTTAAAATCTTTAGAAGGAGCTATACTGTTGTGCAAAATAGATTATGGCAAAAACCTTTAATTATGTAACAAATTTTACATCTTACCCAACTCATTGATTTCTCCCACCATCCTCCAGGTCTATGCTGTCTAGTTACATTTACTACTAGCCACTGGGCATGTAAATTATAGCTAGTCCACACTGAATGTAAAAGGCCAGATTTTGAAGACTTGGGAGAAAAACAATGCAAAACATACTTATTACACCTACTAACATGACTCAGATTTCTGCTGGACAGGGCTGCTCTAAGGGAGTTTGTTCCCTCCCCTCTTTAGTACACTTAATGCTTTGAAAGTTCAGATATTGCCTTCCTATAACCATCTGAAGACAGCAGCACCATGATGCCAGTTTAGTGTTAGCATTTATTTTAAAAATACACAAAATATAAATCTTTTACATTAAAGTGTGATAACCTCACTTATACATCATTTCATACTTACCTGGTTTGGTTTGCATAAAAAAATGCAAACCTTCAGAGTAGATGGATTTGATTCTAATTTTTGCTGTGGTTTGTGTAAACAGTTGAGACTGCTACATAAAGTAGGTTATTGTAAAAGGTACAGTGGCCACAGAAATCCAAGAGTAAAACAATTCAGTTTGGTTTAATGAAATTGGCAGAAGTCTTAGCAGATAGATCACCTAAGACTAAATATTGGCCTCTAGGCATTTTAAGTATTATAAACCTTGAGGTTTTCTTCATCTTGTAAACATAACTTTGACTTTGTTGGCATTAAGTTTAAAAAGGAGAATATAAACCATGATTTTCATCATCCTGCCCATGTCAGTATTACACTCTCTTTATTATGAGAATGAAGTAAAATACATCAGGAATTTCAAACTGTACTGCAAAAAAGGTCCATCCGGCTGGTCTCTGCTGGGAGCGCTCATTTAAGCTGACCATACCCTCTGTCCACTGGACCACGTAGTGCCATAGGCATGAGATGGGCAGTTCCTCTTGCTCTGCATCTTCTGAAGCAAGTCGAGGCTTTACTTCCACCTCTGCCATCCATCCTTGGATTTGCTGGGTCAGTGGTTTCCTACTATTGTCAAGACTGTACTGTCCCTTTAAGGTACCACATGCCACCATAGCTTACACAGCAGTCCTAGGAATAAAAAAAACCTATGTCCAGTATATCAAAACTTTTATACTTGATTTATGGATTGAACACAAACAATAAATTTGCTGCTGCCCAATCTCTCTTTAGGGTCTTGGGCCACCCTTTCCTCAGGGATATTTTAAAATGAAATGAATGTACTTTATAAACACTATAGTAAACAAATCACAACTCATATGGCCTTGAATATTTAAGACAGTAGGTATCAGTAGTATAGGGGGCTAGAGTTGTGGCTCTGTGGTAGAGTGCCTGCCTGGCATGTGTGAGGCCCCGAGTTCAATCCTCAGCACTGCACATAAACAAAAGATCCATTGACATTTAATAGCCCTTGCCTATTCCCAATACACTGCCCACAAGCAGAGAGCCTGACTAGATTTACACATTGTAAGAAGAAAGGCACCTGTGTTCTTCAGTTGGGGGTGAGGCCCCAAAGCCTTGGGGTATGTACAAAATGGACATACCTTTAGCACTTTATCCACCTCCTGTTTGCTTAGATCTTCTCCACACTCCTGAGTCAACCGAGATTGGATCATGTTCCGGCGTACCCGGTAATTTTTGGAAAAAATTTCAAGCAAAACCTGTCGATGCTTTAGTAGCAAAAAATGTGTCATGAAAATAGCACCCAAACAAGATACGCAAGATAATCACACACGGTCATCTGATAACAGTCCCTGTTAAAAACATTGGTCATCCCTCCAGACCCCAGTCAAGTCACAGGAACAAAAGTGGTGGTAAAGGGACTCAGGATGAGCAGCCGGCATCAAAATTAATGAAACAGGATGCTGGAAAATGCATTCCGCACCAATCCCCTCAAAAGCAGAAAGTTGAAAGATTGAGTCTACCACGTTCAGAATTTCCTAAGAACTGTTAATTGTCAAAATTCAATTTCAGGGACAAATTATTTGTTCAGTAGTGGGGTAGCGGCCTAGCTATTCTACTAAAATCCTAGCTGCTGACAAACACTTGAGGGCAAAAGAATGTGTGCACTCCCCTGCCCCCTTAATGTGTGAGGTGGAAGCCAAGATTCCAGCAAGACATGGGGAAGAGCCAGTCACCTGGGGAAGCTTCCAGGGAATTACACTCAAAGGTGCGGCCACTAGAATACATGTGTTTAAGATGTGCAGTCACAGCACGTTACTAATCTTGGTCCTACTATGAACAGTAAGTTTTAATTCCATCCATGCCTCTCTAACACAGCAGAGCTCTGTCCTCCTCCACAGGTGACACACATATATACTATATGCTTATAGTATATTAGCATGGGGGTGACTGTTAGTGTCATCAGGCAGGACAGGAGTCCATGAGCTTTTAATCTTCTGGTTTTTAAATGTGCACTTACCCCTAGGTACATGTATGAAGACACGAACAGTGTGACTCTACTTTGTGTACAACCAGAAAAATGAAAAACAGCTTCTCATGTGGCATTCTGTCATGTATAAAAGTGTGCACTCACTACTATGACTCATCACAGTAGAAGCAGGAAAAGCCAGAAGGCAACAGTTCTGGCTGAAAGCACAGTCTCACTCAGTGAGGCTGCTGCAAGCTCCACACCTCACAGGCTGGGAGGAGACACAGGGCTCCACCTGGCATCTACCCTCACCCTTCTTGTCAGAGACAGAACTTGGTGGGCCTTTGCTCACTACCTAAATCTTTAAAATTTAGAAGAAAACTTCTGGACCTCAGCATCCATGATTCTGTACAGAGGCCACTAAGGAGCGTGCTCCATCCGTGATTTGCAAGCCTGGCTGGGTATCACAGTCCCTAGGAAGCTCTGTAGAATAGCTAGGCCACTACCCCACTACTGAACAGAATTGAATCTCTGAAGTGTGTCCTGGGAATCTATGTATTTTTCCCAAAGGTGATTCTGAGGCAGTCAGCCCCCAGGCCAGCATTTGGGATCCACTGGCATGGTAGCAAAGGTCACCTTACCTGATCACTCATGTCTCCAGACTCCCAGAGGGCAAACACCTTCTGCTCATCCGGGGAAGCAGCAGTCTGTGGGGGAAACTGGCCCAGGCCCAAGCATGAGTTGGTCATTCATTTTCCATGGGGACTGTGAGCCCTGTCCACCTCTTTTCTCCCCTACTGGGTGTACCAACCCAGTTCTAGGGAGGTGTGCTCCAATTCCAGCTCCTGCCTCGAACTGGCTACAGGGCCTGAAGGAGCTTCAGTGAGAGGAGGGTGTAGGGCACCAGTGGGGTGCCTGGGACAGGGAAGCCAGATTCTTCTAATCTCCCCCCAGCTTGCCATTAGCTCAACTCTGCTTAAAGCTCTAGTGTCAACCCTCAGATGTGCCCCGGTGCCTTTTCCCATAACTTATTAGGGGCTCCCCAAATTTGCCTTTCAACTACTTCCCACAAGGCATGTATGATTGTGGCTTAGAGGCCTTGCCTGACTGCCAAGCCAGCCATGCCACTTGATAGCACGATCCACAGGAGAACTAGAAAAAGAGTAGCCCAGGCCTATGGTACCTGGTTGTGTGGGACAGAGAGAAAGCAGTACCAAGCAGTACCAAGGCATTCCTATGTCCCTTCTCCATGAGAAAAGGCTCAGGGATTTACTCAGTGGCCACACAGCTAATAAACAGTAGAACCAAGAGGTGAGTCTTTGAGTCTACTTTTCTCCCTAGGCCTCAGTGCCCTCGTGTAGAAAAGAAAAGGCTGGATGGATCTGAGGCCTCTTCCATCCTGGACAGGCCTATGACAAGGTCCTCATGTCAGGATCTCAGTGGGAGGGAGAGCTCCACATAGGTCTCCATTTGCCAGCCCTGCCGAGAGGAAGGAGCACATGGCCAGAGCAGACACATCCTCATCTCTGTCCACACCTGTGGCCCAGGGCCACCTCACTATCCTCAGGCAGACACCCTGCCCCACCCCTCGCCTGGCGCACAGAGGAAGGCCTACAGAGGCGCAGACCCCTTGCTGGGTGGGAAGAGGCCCCAAACCCCAGTGCCTTCTAAAGAAGACCTCACCAAGGAAATGCCCCCTCCAGCAGGGCTGTGTCCCCTGAGACAGTCCTGCCAGCCTGGGATCCACAGGGCCTCTTCTTGTCCTCTTTCTATTCCTCATGTAGACAGGCATGTCCCTGGGCTTCATCTATCAGACAAGGCTGCAGGTACTTCTCACCCTGGCCCTGGACACATCAACACTCCCTTTTTGTAGAGAGCTACAGTCCTACCTCACCCTATTTGCTGTTGGAGCTGGGAAGTAACTAAGAGACCCATTCCTCGGGTCACAGCAAAGGACAGCAGGCTCCAGCACTGTGCTGCTGTTTCCCCACTGGATGGCCCTTACCACCTACGGAAAGGCCCAGGGTGCGGGTGATTTGCTTCCTTACCCATGATCCTGGTAAGAAATGCCTAAAGCCCAAGAGCTGTGCTGGTCAGTGAGCCTCTCCTGGGCAGGGAGGCCACCTGATTCAACTCTGTGGTAGCCGTAAGGACAGACCCACAATACTAAGGTTAGAAGTCAGCTCTCCCACTTCCTGGAGTCAGACAGAGGAAGAAGAATCTGAATTTGCTGGGGCCCTGCTGTAGGCCAGACAGCGGTTAGGGCCTTCAGCAATCTTACGCAGTCCTTACCAAAGGCCTACAGTACAAAAACTAACTGCACTGCCCTTTAAATGAGGGCACAGCCTCAAGTCAATTTGCCTGAGTCACACACTGCCACCACCTAGGAGCCAACACTCACACCAAGGATGCCCCCCACCCCACACAGACTCTAAGCAGCTGAGTTCCCCAGGGCAGGCAGAGGGCAGGCAGGGTGTAGTCCCCTCCGCCGTGAGCAGACTTCTCCCCACAGCTCTGTGCTGCCTGCCCAGGGCCCTCCCATGGGGCTGTGGTGGCCTTGTTTTGTTCTCCTGCCCTGGTAGCATAGTCTCTACTTACAGGCACCAGTATCTGCTTGCAGCCAGCGGCCAGCACCGTGTCCTGCAGCATGCGGTCTGAGATGCCACTGAAGAGTGTGTGGCCCGGGGGCAGGCTGGCCAGGTGCAGGTTGAAGAGGCGCTTGAGTTCACTCAGCGTGAGCACAAACTGTCTCTGAAAAGTGGCCTCCACAAAGGCCCTCAGTTCCTGGGCCACAGGGGTACCAGCACAGCCTGGGAGCGGGTGCCCATTAAAGCTGTCCCCGCCTGCTGCCCGCCCAGCAGGCAGTCCGTTGGCCAGCCTGCTGTTGAGGCCGCCACTGGGTGAAGTGTCCATGGGTTCCTCCTCGTCTTCTGCTTCCTGCTCGTCCTCCTCCTCTCCTTCCTCGCTCAGGGGCTCCTCCTTAATCTGCACACCAGGCAGAACCGTGGATGCCCGCATCTGCTCCTTCCGCCGCTGCAGCTCCCGCTCCAGGAAGGCGTGGTTCTGCTGCGCCTTGGTTTTGGCTACTTGGACCCGCTGGTCCCCAGAGACCAGCCCTGCAGGTCCTACGGGGAGAGGCAGCTTGGTCAGGAAAGCACAGGGCCTGGTAGGGGACAGCAGCAGGCGGCCACTTGCTGTCTTCCCCCTACCTTGCTATAGGAAACTCAGCTGTCCCGTAGAGAGAAGGAATAGAGTGGGGAAATCAAATTCCCACATTCAGAGACACACAAGAACAGGTCACTTGTGAGTTCCTGCCAGCAGCTCCTCCCATCCCACCCACTGATGACCCAAAGGGGTTAAGTAGGCCTCCAGGACCCAGACACAGCACAGCCCAGACTACACAGGCCACAGCCCAAGGCTGAGGGGAAGGGAGAGGGCACAGGAAGGGTGACAACCCTTCCCTGAGACCCAACAACCCTTCTCCAGGCCTGACCTCTGATGCTCTTGGTAGCCCTTCTGGGACCACAGTCCGTGCCCAGCCCCACACACCTGATTGTCCATCTGGCTTCTTTGGCATGGTTTCCTTTACAAGATTATAGACTTTTTCTAATCTGAAAGAAAGAATAAACCCTTTTAACTCTAAACCGCATCCCATTCCATCTGCCTCACAATAGAAACAAGTCTTCAACATTCTGGTGACAGCATGTGCAGGGCCCTGTCCCCTGAAGACCCCCCAGCCACCCACAAGGAGCCCCAGGGCCAGGATGGGGAATGACACCTGGCCCTCTCCTCCCTATGCCGGTCAGAGTGACTTCCTCTCCTCTCCAACCCTTCAGCACATATCAACCCACAAGCAGGGGCTGTGGCTGCACCAGTCCTGTGCTGGAGGATTCTGGGTTAGCCAGCAGCATCTAGCTGCTCAGAGGAGGTGGTGGCCTTCACCGCTCAGACCCAGCCAGGCTGTGCTCCTGGAGCACAGGGCCTCCTGCGGCCCGTTGCTTACTTAGCCTGGATGCCTGTCCACAGCATGTGCTGCCGCTGAACCACATCCGGGTGCTTCTTGATGAACTCCCCATCGCAAGGCAGAATGAACTCCCAGCCTTTGTTGATCCTCACTACAGCCATGTGTTCCAGAAAGTCCTTCACATCCTCGGCACAGAGCTGAGGGGGAGCAGGAGGGTGAGGCAGGGCAAACCCCGAGTCCACAACAGGCTCTGGGGCTCAGGTTACCAGGAATGCCACTTACTTTGGTCACTGCTGCCACCTCTTTCCTTACCACCCAACGGCTCTGTGTGAACTTCCACATCTGTGGGAGAGAAAGCAGCATGTCCCAGGGCTTCTCCTCAGAGGCAAGCTGCTCCTAAGACTGTCCCCTAACCTCTGGTGGCGGTCCTGAAGGCCTGGCCGGGGGTACAGTGTGGCTCAGAGCCTGGTGTCATCCAGGCTGTTTGGCTCCTGGGCCCAACTCTTCTAGCCATGTGCCTTGGGCAGTCATGTCACCTCTGAGCCTGTTCTGTTTTATGAAGGAACCCCAGGGTCCCATCCTCCAGGGCAGGACCACCCCTCCCCACCAAAACCAAAATGCTCCCTGGGGCAGGGGCTTTGCCCATCTGGCTCACTGTTGCGTCCTAGGACCTCCAAAGTCTTATGAGGACTTGGGGAGGTAACCAGGCTCTGGTGAGCAGCTATGGCCCAGACACTCATAGCACCCTGTAACCACTTCTGTCTCAGCACCTCTCATGCTCCCTGAATCTCATGATGGGGTGCCTAGGAGAGATGAGGGTGGAGATCCAAGACACAGGGAAAGAACAAGTGTCACCTACGATAACTCAGAGCCAACCCGGATCCTCTCCCAAATCCTCCACCTGGCAGCATCTGCATGCCTGTGGGAGTAGACAGGGCAGGTATGGGCAAAGGGCACCTGGGCATGGGTGAGCGAGCCCAGTGTGAGCCACAATGACTCCCACAGGTAAAAACATGCTACTCAAAGAGCTGGGGACTTGACACCAACTGCTGAAAGAGGTGGGGACCTCCACTCAGGAAAAAAGTGCAGACACTAAAGGTTCCCTGTGTGACAGGATCTACGTGTGAACATGTGCAAGATCACCACGGGCAGCTCCGAGGGGACAGAGTTTACCAAACTCATGCCAAGGTCTAGGAGGGCAGTGCAGGGTTCAAGGTCTTAAGAAGGATTTAAGCTCTGGATATGGATGGGGCAGGCTGACAAGGTAGCTCTAGAGTCACAAACTCAGGACACACACCATCAAAGCAAAGGCACCAGGACTGTGGAGAAGCTGGGACAATCCCATCCAGAGTCAGCACCAAGAGGGCTGAGGGCCCAGGGTGCCGACTGTCCATTACTCATGACAGCTCAGAAATCTAGTTTGCACCAAGAGTTTGGTCTGTTCATGTCAACAATGGAGGCAAGAGTTTTTAAAACACCACTCAGAAGCTGCTCCTGGGCCAGAATGGAGCCACCTGCAACCCCTCACCTGAGGGACTCAGATTCCTACAAGCACAAGACTCTTAGGATTCCCAGAGGGAGGAGGAAAAAAACAGAGTCTGGAGTGCCACAGGGATGGCCTCCTCACACACCTGCCTGTGGGGCTACCCACTGCTGGGGGCAAGGTCCTCTGCCCCTGTCCTCTACCCATACCCCCCCAGGGAGGCCAAGAGCCCCAGGTACTTACAACAAAGTCTCGGCCTCTACAGAGCACCTCGGCTGGCACGCCACTGTGAGGGCTTGATGAGTCCTTGGGATACAGGATGTCACTGCCAAAGCAAGGAGGGGTGGTTCGTCAGTTCCCACACTTTTCTAGACCTCACCGCTGGGCCCAGCAGAGCTCCTCAGAGGCCTGGCTCTACGAGCCTGTGTGTGGGAAGCAGCAACCTAGCCCAGGCCACCCTGAGAGGTCGTCTTCCCACCTGCCCTCAACTCACCACTCATGACTGGCCCAGCCCAAGCAGGGAGTCAGAGACAGGCAAGCCTGGGGCCTAGAGGAGCCCAATACTCTCTGCAGGACCCCAGTTCCATATGTGAAGTGTGTGAGGCACCAGGAAAAAGTGGTGGTAAAGCAGCTAAGAGGCCTCTACCCGCTGCCCAAATGCATGTTTGTGAACAAGGTCAGAGGAGTGTAAGCCTCAGGAGAAAACAGGACCAGGACAAGCACTCCAGGCCCAGAGAACTCAGGGTAAAGATCCAGGGCACCTGGGCTCCAGCATCCTGACAGCATGACCCTGATCCTGTCTCCAGGCACAGCCTGTAGCCCAGCACAAACCACCCTGGCCTGTGGGGCCTCTGCTGGAGGCCTCCCAACTATTGCTCAGCCCTGGGGACCTGGCCTAAGGTGCTGACGGCGGACACCCACAAGGTCTCTACTAAGCATGTATTGGACCAAAGAGTTGGGCACACTCCTCAGGTCTCTGCCTCCAGTGCGCTCAGATTTCTTGACAGTATCTGCTCGGGGGGCACAGCACATGTATGGAGCACCCAGGTAAAGCTGATTACTTAAGGAAGGTGAGTTTTTACCGCCTTACAGGGACAACAGGGGCATAAAGACAGGGTTTAGAAGGACTGTGGCCCACAGGCCTGTAGGCAGCTGCCTGGGGACGTCAAGTGAGGCTCACAGAGGCACTCTGGGCAGGCAGAACATCAGAAACCCAAGAGTCCCTGTCTTTAAGCCCCAGTGACATGCTTAACTCCAAGGGACAGCACCTCCAGGAGCATGGGCAGTGTGCTAGACAGAGCCCAGGCTGAGTTGTGAAGCTTGAGTTCTGACCCAGTTCTGTGGCTGCTTTGCAAGTCCTTTTGCCTCCCTCTCTGGGTCAGGGTCCTCAGGTAATGATCCTTCCTGGCTTTCCTTCACCCATGGCATAAATGCAAACACTTGGTCCTCTTTTATAGGTGACGTGTCATCACAAAGTTCTTCTATAAAGAAAAATTTGGGTAACTCAGGAAATAACCAGGCATCTGTTTACCAGCAAAAAGACACCACCAAGTGGCTGTTACATGAATATACTTTGCAATTTGCTTAGCCAACCAACCAAAGTACTTTTTGCAATTAAGTACTTTTTGGAAAAACCTGGAACTATTTATATTTTTTCAGATTATTCACCTTAACACTACACTACTTAAAAAGTGAGTCTCATGCCAGGCACGATGACACATACATGTAATCCCAGCTCCCAGGAGGCTGAGGCAGGAGGACCACAAATTCCAGGCCAGCCTAGTCAACTTAGTGAGACCTTGCTCAAAATAAAGATAAAAGAACTGGGGATGTTATCTCAGGGGTAGAGCACCCCTGGGTTCAACTCCCAGCATGTGGTGGGGGGGGCACACATACATCTTGTATTACACCGTTTTAAGTTACTATCATTCAAGTGTGCACATGACGCAGCCTCCTGCATTTACCAGGGTCTGCTGTGTGCCAGGCATCATATCAGGCCCTAGGGATATAATAAGGCCTTACTCTTGTGAAACTAATAGTCTGGTGGAGGAGGCAGCTAGTCTGGTGAAGGAATCATAGGAGAAGGGAAACTATCACAGGCTACTGAGCCACAAATTCAAGACCTATGAATCCAACAGGTTATATAAAAGAAATCCACACTTTGATGCAGCTTAATGAAACTGCAGTGTCTCAAAATGAAGAGAAATCCTTAAAAGTCGCCAGCAGGAAACAAGGAAACAAGAATTACACTGACAGAGAATCTGTCAATAAAAACTGAAGTCAGAGTGCCATGTAACTGTTTCAAGAAATAAGAGGAAAATAATGACCAAACTGGAATCCTACGCAGCATTAAAAATATCCTTCAAGAAAATAAGTGAAACAGACATTTCCAGATAAGATGGAAACCACTTATTTGCAGACCTGCGTTAAAGGAAATGCTTGGGCATTCTTCAGGCAGAGGAACTCACACCAGAGAGCAACACAGATGTATACAGCAAGGATGAACAATTCAACAAACACGTGAATAGCTCTAAAGTCGGGCACAGTGATGCACACCTGTGATCTCAGCAACTTGGGAGGCTGAGACAAAATAATTAATTGCAAGTTTGAGGCCAGTCTCAGCAACTTAGTAAGACACTGTCTCAAAATAAAAGGTAAAAAGGGCTGGAGAAGGAGCTCCAGTGATACAGCACCCCTGCGTTCAATCTCCAGTACCAGAAAAACAAAACATAAACTGGATAAGGTGGAGTCTTCTGGGGTTTAAAATATACAGAGAATTAAAATACATAAATACTGCAGCATGAGTCAGGAAAATGAATATAAAATATTCTAAATTCTTAGAAAAGGGTGAAAAGCAACAACTAATGCACAACTGTAACAAGTCACGAGAGCAAGCTGCAAACTGTAAGGCAGCCAATAAAAATGTTAGGAGAATAACTTCCACATTAACAGGAATAAATGGAAATGTAAAAAAGAATCCAGTAGAAATTAGGAATGTATATAAAATGTAATGCAGGTAGGATAAACAAAAAGCACCCCTGTACCTTTAAACCCCAAATATGCGCAGTTACATTCAGTTTAAAGGGATAGAATGCTCCCTCCCAGCGAGAGACTGCAGGTGCCTTACCTCTTCACCACCCAGTTTCCTTGGACTAACATCGCCACCTTCTGGATGCCACGCAGAACAGCCACAGAATCCACAGAGGGGCCAAGGAGGCTCATCAAGTTGGCAAAAGGCATGACCTTCACTGAGGTGAATGCAGGCATCTCATTAGACAAGGGGAGAGGGGCCTGGCCCTACCCCTCTCCCCCAAGTATCTGCATAGCATCAAGCTCACATAACACCCCCTGAACATGAGAAATAACAATGGTATCGACAACAGCAATGGCTGGCATTCACTGGATGCTTGCCATGTGCTGGGGACCATGCATCTCTGCACCCTTGCAAGGACTCTCTGAGTAAGTGCCCACTGAGGAAGACCTGGGAGCACCTGTCACTACTCAGCCCAGAAAGGATTCAAGACTCAACCAAGATCACTAGACTGGAAGTGGCAGAGCCAGGACTTGAACTCAGGTAGGATCTGTGCCTTAATCCCTGTGTTCTGCTGACCCCCGAGTGAGCATGTGGCAAGGCCGGGGAAGGTCAGAGTCCTCTGCAGAAGACTGGGAGTCTGGCAGGGAGCTCCGGCCTCCACTCAGGCCGAGAAGGGCCTGGGTGAGTACAGGTGGCCAGTGCCTGCTGTGCAGCCTGGTGAGGGCGCCAAGGAAGAACAGGCGGAAGCCAGGCACTATGCAAATGCCCTGAGTCCATGTTCCCACGTAAGCCTCTGTGCTAAGCCCTTTAGAGGCTCACCAGCCTCAGAACCCCCACTAGTCTCTATAGATGATCTGTGGCTCAGAAGGTCAGTGACCTGCCCAGGCTGCCTAGCAGGGGAGCGGAGAGGACGGCCTGGAGCCCATGTGAGGGAGCTGCTGCTGCACCACTGTGGATGCTACTTATCTAGCCAGGGACGGGGCTGCAAAGCTGGAAAGGCTCTGGGAGGTGGGGCCTTTGGCCTGCCCCTGGGTATTCAGTCTGTCCAACAGCAGGCCTGCGGGCCCCTGGGAGACAGAGGGTGGTACCCACCATTCTTCATCAAGATCTTGATTTGGTCGGCCAGGGGCAGTGTGCGCAGCTGGGCCATGGACAGGACATTGCTGGGGGCCACAGGCTTGTCTCTGTTGAAAAGGGAGGTGGGGGGTTAAAGGAGGCAGGTGGGGGAGGGGAGGGAGGGCAACTCGCCCCTACTCACTTCTCCTCCTCCTGGCTGGGTGGCATCAGCATCATGAGGTATTCGCTGTGGGAAGAGGGTAGGTATCAGAGGCTCTGTGGGCTTTGTCCCTGCCACAACCCTGCCTCTGAGCACAGGCTGCAGCTAGACTGAAGCCCCCCTGGCTGCAGCCCCAGGAAGAGGGCAGAGCAGAGGCCTAACCCCCCAGCACCTCGGCTCACAGGCCACTAGCTCCACAGAGAGTGGAGATCACCTCTTCTCAGGCCACCTCTCCGGCCATCTCCAGGGACAATGGGCCCCTCTCCCACCCTTCCCCTATAGAGGAGGGCTGCAACCCCCAGGGAGGACCTGCACTGGAGGGACCCTCCCGGGCTCCTGTGCCAGCTTCCAGCCAGTCCCACCTGGGTGACTTGACGAGCTCCGTGTTCTCCACCCCGCTGGAGCCCTGGCACAGCAGGTACTGGCGCTCGTGCTCTGAGCGGCTGTCCTATTGAGGGAGGACAGGGCAGGGCTCAGCCGGTGCTCAGGCCTGGACTCCCCAGGCCTCACCCCTGTATCACCTCCCATACCAGCCCCTGCAGTCCTGCTTCAAGACTGCATCACAGGACCATATGCAGCCTCCTGAGCACAGCACCCAAGGCCTCTGTGTTGTGGCCTCAATCACCTTCCCTCCTGGCTTTATGGCCTGCCAGCTCCAGCACCTGGCCTCAGTGCTGGTCTATAAAGTAGGAACACCACCAACAATGACTGAGATGGTAGCTAACATTCACTGAGCTCCTGTTATATGCTAGGCTCTGTTCCAATGGCTATACACATGTAACTCATCTCCTCCGCAAAATAACTCCACAACTTTTTTACCAGTACTATTTTACAGGTAAGCAGGAGGCTCAGAGAGTCTATGTAACTTGCTCAGGTCACACAGGAAATCAGCAGAGTCTGATTTATCAGGAAGTCTGACCCTGAGGCTCTGTTAATCCAAATCTTTTCCAAGAAGGTTCCAAAGAAATGTTGCTCCTCCACACAAATACACTGGGGAGCCCTAACCCTGCATCTTTGGAGCTTTAAATTATTCAATTGTTTCCCTCACTCAACACACAGCTTCAAGGACGTGATGAAACCCAGTACAATACAAATCCCTCTGGGCAGGTACTATGAACCAGTGGGCATGCGGCAGATGGCAGCCTCCAGAGCTACACCAAGTGAAGCACCTGGCCCGCCATCAGGATCTGTGGTGCATGAAAAACACATGACCAAACTCCAGCCCTAATGTGAGCCCAGCAAGACTCCAAGCTCCAGGAGACCCCAGGGGACCAAAACCCCCCAACCAGACACAGCAGGCTGGCTGGCGTCTCCACCTCCTGCTCCTCTGGGGCATGAATGTTACCAAGGAGACATGACAAAACTTGAAATAAGTGAAAACTGAGACAACAGGTGCTGATGGAGGCCACTCCAACACTTTTGGGTCCAGGGCCCTCCTCCCAGGACCCCAGACCAGGACTCACCCTCAGGCCATGGTAGTGCAGGTGGACCCAGGGCTCCTCTGCATGCTTCTTCTGCAGGAACTCGTAGGACTGGACTCGGCGCTGGCGGGCCTGCTCGGACTCCGGCCGGGAGAATCGCACCTGGAGGTGGGATGGGGAAAGGTCACACCCTCAGACCTGCAACCTTCCCTGGGCCCTGTCCCAACCCTTGATAGTAAGCCAGAAAATGCCAAAGCAACAAGATTTCCACTCCAACCTCCCCATTCATTTCCTGTCACCAGCCCCTGTGAAATTCAGTTCCAACCAGGTCCCTCTGTGATCCACCAACCCCAGCTGGGGAGCAGCTTTCTCGGCTTCTGTGGCCTGCTGGGGGTGGTGGCTGGATTATAACCCTGGGGTATGAAGCATGCCTCATCAGACCAGGGCCACAAATCCCAGGAAGGGCAGGGAGTTTTCTGAGTTACTGAGGACAGAGGAGCGCCCAGTGACCTGAGCACCACCCCCTGGCGGCTCAGTGCCCCAGTCCTCAGCAGCTCCAGCCAGAGCCATGTGCAGGCTGCACCACCATCTGTGTAGCACTTTCCTTATAATACTCGCCTTAACCCACACACACTGAACTGGGGGGCTCTTTTAGAAGATTCTTTTGGGTTTTTTTCCCAGGTGCTGGGCACCCGGGGCTCACCCTCGCCTCCCTCCCAGGGCCTTGTGCATGCAAGGAAAGCACTCTACCAACTGAACTATATCCCCATCCCCTTGGGGGCACTTTATAAGCCACCAGTGGAAGGCAAATATTCTAATAATCTTTAAAAGTCAGGAATAAGTTCTGGGAGGGCAACAGTTCACCTAGGCACCACTGGAAGAACAGAATCACAAAGACAATGAATGAACTCAGTGTGGGGTCACTGGACCTGGGCTCAGGTAATTCCTGCCAAGCTCCAGGACCCCATCTCTTTCATGAACAGGGCTGTCATCCTTTGACAGTGTAAGAGGTCATGTTACTCCCTCCAGGCAGCCCCAGCGAGGAGGCTCAAGAGGTGGGGTGCTCTGCACCTGGTACACCCCAGAGACAGGCAAGTCCGTGGCTCAGACACTCAACCCTGCTGTCTTGCCTGCCAGGCTGCTCCCTTCTGCCTGGGGCCAGAACTCACCGTGATCTGCTTAACATCTTCTTCTGCCTCATCCTGTGAAGAGTCCCCAGCTGCAAGAGAAGCAATCCCTGCCTTGCAGCCTCTACTAGAGCTGCTCCTTGCCCCAACTCGACCCTAGACCCCAGCCACAGGGGTCCCAACCAGGGGGCCCCAGCCAGGTGCCTGGGAACTCTCCTGCAGATGCTGATCTATTGACATTTCACCTGGAGGCACGTCTGCCCCCAGGGGACACTTAGCAAGATGTGGAGACATTTTTGGTTGTCCTGATTTGTGGGGGTGCTGCCATTAGCACCTAGTGGGCATAGGCCTGGGTACTGCTCAGCATACTATAATCTGACCCCCTGAATACATTTTTCCATATCTAAATCATAGAGTCATGGGCAAACAGCAGGGCTGGGCACCCCGGGGCTCACCCTCATTGGCTGCCTCCCTCTCGCGGTGCTTGGCGTCTGCCTTATCCAGGTAGGAAAAACTGGGCCGCAGCTGTAGGATGCCATGTAAAGGGGTCAGGTGGAGCTCACCTGGCAGAGGAAGAAAGGTTTAAACCTGCCTTTAGGGAATGAAGCTGCCACACCCAGCTTGGCTCAAGGGAGTCACTAAGTCCCCTGAAGGCAAAGGCCCACTACCAAACTGCCTCCCATTCCTGCTCCAGCCTGCAATCCTGGAGTCTTGTGATGGCCAAGCCAGGGGCCACTCCCAACTCCACCTGATTCTAGTGGACAGCAAGTGACACCCAGGCCAGGACATGAGACTGAACACCTCTGTTCACGGCCACTTCTTTCAGGCCCACTCCCAGCCCTTCCTACACCTCAATCCCCGCCCCCGCCCATCCCCACTCCTCTCCCACACAGCTCGCTCAGCCACCCCAAGCACCTCATCCTTTTCCCCTCCAAGTCTTTGCCAAACCACCTGGCCACCCATCCCCACCACCTGTATTTCTTCTCCACCTCAACATCCCACCTCTTCCTGTCAAAATCCCACCCATCTGTGAGGAGTCTGTTTAGTGCCAGTGTGGCTGGAGAGGTGGCCCTGCCCGGGCCAATGGCAGGGCCTGTGTGATCTCTGACCAAGGCTACAACATTTCCTTCCAGTTAAGGATTGTGGCCCTAAACAACTATGGCCCCGAGACACGGTTCTAAATAGAAGCCTAGAGTTCCCTGACACTACTTCTGTCTGACTCTACTCATTTTGTTTCTTCAGTTTTCAAATTAGTTTCATTGGCTTTGTAGACTAATAAAGCATATTTTTTTTTTTTGCTTTACTGAGCTATGACTCACATGCCATACAATTCACCCATTTAAAGTTTATAATTCAAAGTACATTAATATATTCATGGAGTTCTATAACTAGAACCACAATCAATTTTAGAACATTTTTATCACCCCAAAAAGAACTAGTCAATCCCCACTTCACTCTCCCCTCAGCTGCTGGAAACCAAGAATTCACTCTCTATCACTGTGGATTTGCTTGCTCTAGACACTTCGTATAAATGGGATTATACAGTGTGGTCCCCTGAACGTGGCTTCTTCCACTGAGCTTTAGTTCTCATGCCATGTAAAGGGGTCAGGTGGAGGCCACAAACTCCATGTGGCAGCACTCCTTTCCTTCATATGGCCAAAGAGCAGTCCACTCTAGGTGTATTCTGTTTATCCACGCATCAGCTGATGGAGCTTTGGGTTGTTTCTATTTTGGGCTATCATGAAGAAAGCGCCAGTGAACATCTGTGTACACATCTTTCTTTGTGTAGACATGCTTTTGTCTCAAGTGGATACTGCCTCAGAGTGGAATTGTGCTTAAAGACAAATTCCACCACCTGTCCCCAGAGTTATGCTCTGCTGCCCATGTACATGTATCCCAGAAGGAAAATGCCTTTGGACCCCTAGTCCTATCAGTCTCCAGAGCTGGTGCTTTCCAGTGTCCTGACCACTGTAGTTTGTTTTTTCCATGTTGCCAGGTCCCTGCAGGGCCTAATGTTCAGGGAGGCAGGAGCTGGACATGAGACTGTGTAAGGTCCCCCTGCCCCAGCCCTTCCCTCCCTCCCTCCCTCCCCAGGTACCTTGCCTGTAGAGCGCAGCTGCATAGCGGGATGTGTTACTGGTGGTCTGGGAGGAGCAGAAGGTCTGCTTGTCCATCAGTTTCCTGGGACACAGGGAACCGGTGTCAAGGGGAAGGAAGCTCCAGAGAGCCAGGACCTGGTGGGCACCAGACTCCAGATACTTTCTGAAATGCACCAGCTAGGAATCCAGGCCAAAGGCAGCTTTTGACCACCTCAGGAGGGGAGCCAGGGTATAAGAAAACAGGCAGCCTTGTTTGCAGATCAAGAGATGAGTGGTGGGCAGGCCCTCCCTGGGCCAGCTTCCCATGCAGCCCAGGAAGAACTTGGAGAGATGAGCTAGCTCAGGAGGGGAGGGTCTAAGACAGGCCCAGCCCCACAAAAGCAGGGATACTGGTGGGGAGCCCAGGGAGGGAACCAATGGGATTATTTTTTAGTTGTAGTTGAATACAATATCTTTATTTTATTTATTTAGGTTTATGTGGTGCTGAGGTTCGAACCCAGGGCCTCACACATGCAAGGCAAGCGCTTTACCACTGAGCCACAACCCGAACCCTGGGATTATTTTTGAAGCCTTTTAAAGGCTCCTATTTGATCTCAGTGGGGCTTGAAGGGCTTAGGGACCTGGGGACTCACGAGGAGTACGTGCTGGTCTCGTCGGCACAGGCACCATCCACATTCAGAGCAATCTGCTCCCCTTTGCTGCGGCAATAGTTGGGATTCAGGGTGTCGATGGCCATCTCAAGCTCTACCTGGAGGTACCAAGCACCCCCACAGCTGTGAGGACCCCAAGGCACAACTTCCCAAGGGACACCTCAACTCAGTCCCTGCCCAGAATTGAGACTGTCCCTCCCCCAGGGCACCTGGGTTTCCATCCACACCAGGAGCCACAAACCCAAATACCAACTGAAATGTCAAAGTGGCTTTTCATGAGCAGCAAGGTAGTTCATGCGGTTCCGTCTGTCCCCGCACACACACCCCCTCCACTTCCAAACACCAGAATCAGGTGCCAACATTTTAAAACTTGAAAAGATTTCTCATAAACATCCGTCTCCAGGATGACGAGGTCCTGGACAGCATCTGTGTGTGACCAGGGGGGCTAGAGCTGCAGCTGGCTGAGGGCATGCTTCTCCTTGTCCCTACCGCCTCATGCCTTCTGGGCACTAGATCTCCTCAGATGGGGCCTGCTTCACACGTACTGTCCCCCACTGCCCCCCACCCGCTGCAGCCCGCCTGGGACCCTGCGTTTACACAGGCTCTCCTTCTCCAGCTCACCTGGAGCCTCACTCCTCCTGAACCGTCCACTCCCCTCTGGAAACCCTCCCTCCCTCAGCTTTCCAGGTCCTGCAGCTGCCGTTCTCCCAAGCCTCCAAGTGCTCCCTCTCTGGGCCTCCAGTCCCCAAAGGCCCTGTCTCCTTGGTTTTGTCAGCTCCCCTCAGACACCCCCACCTGTCCCACTTCCCCCACAGGACAGTCCCACCTTTTGCTGCTTGGGCTTGATCTTGGCTGAGAGATGTGGAATGTCATCATAGGTCATCGAGGCTGGACGCACAGGGTACTGGGGAGGGGAAGGGAGCCATCAGTCCACCCTGCCCAGCCCAACCAGAGCTGGGCTTCAGGAGCTCTGGTCAGATATGCAGTCAGCCCCAAGCTCACCCCAAGCAGAGACCAGAGTACCAGGGCCCCATGCACCCTCCCATGAGGCTCCGCGACCTCTGCCTGCAGGCCCATTCCACTGGCTCCTCCCAGCCTCCTTCCCAAGGACAAGTTTATGATGCCTGAAACTTTTGAGGGGTGTGCCTAGGCTTGTGGAACTCAAGCAGGTGCCCTGCAGACTCCAGCAACCCACAGAGCACAGGAGGGGAGAGTAAGGGACCAAGGTCTAACTACCAGCTTACAGGCCATCCAGGCGAGAAGGACAAGCAAGATGAAACCACAAGGAAGCAAAGAGGCAAAGAAGGCTGGCCAAGGGCTCCTCAGGCCAGGACTGGGCTCAAGATCCACGCTCCCATCCTCTCTCCTTTTGCATATGAACTTCCCACACACACTGTTGGGGGTGGGGGGTGCGATACACGACCACGGACGGACCCCACGCACTCCTGTGTGGAGTTACCTTCATGTAACTGGCTCACACTGGAAGTGTGCACCGATTACATGGGGACACCTTTCCCCATCCATCCTCGCAGACGTACTTTCCTTCTCACTTCCCTGCAGTGGCCACCGGTGGACGAGCCAGAGATTGGACCCATCCTCACAAACCCTAGCCTTCAGTGCCTAACACCAGGACAGCCTCCTTGGTGAGCCTGGTGGAGACGCAGCAGCATGTAGCATGAACTCCACCCTCTGGGGACCAGTTCAGGCCAGCTGCATTCTAACCAAGGAAATGGCCATTTCCTAAAAACTCACTTAACAGCCATACGGTGACTCCTCCTGCTTCTGGGCTAGAGCAGGCGGCTTGGCAGAATAGCCTGGAGCACAGCTGGCCTTGACAAAGCCCTCAAGAAGGGCCATCCTGGGGACAGCCCTGCCCACCACAGCCTGCTCAAGAGCAATATGGGGGTGAAAGCACTAAAATGACCAACACACTTCTTTCTCTCTCTCTCTTTCTCTCTCTCTCTCTCTCTCTCTCTCTTTCTCTCTTTCTTTCTTGGTACTGGAGGTTGAACTTAAGGGCACTTAACCACTGAGCCAGACCTCCAACCCTTTTTTGTATTTTATTTAGAGGCAAGTTCTCACTGAGTCGCTTGGGGCCTCCCTAACTTGCTAAGGCTGGCTTTGAACTCCTGATCCCTCCGGAGCCACTGGGATTACAGGCATGCACCACTACACCCACTGACCAATGCAGTACTAACACATGACCCCATCATTCTGCCCAAGGGAAATGAAAACATCCACACCAAAATGTGTACCCAGATGTTCACAGGAGCATAATTCAGGATAGCCAAAAGTGAACAAGCCAAATGGCCATCAACTGATGAATGCATAAACAGACCAGTTCATCCAGACGATGGAGTATCACTGAGCCACAAGAATGAAGTATTGACACTCACCACAACATGGGAGAACCCTAGGTGAAAGAGACAGGCCCAAAAGGCCCCACATGCAAGATTCCATCTATATGGTATGTCCAGAACAGGGAAATCTATAGGGAAAGAAAGCTAATGGTTGCCTAGAACAGCAGGTAGGAATGGGAGTGGGGGCTTCCGAGAACTGCTGATGGTGAGGGGCTTCTTATGGAGAGACCAAAATGTATGAGAATAGATTGTGGCGCTGACTGCTGCACCGTGCCCTTACATGGGGGAAGTGCATGTACCTCAACACAGTTATAAAAATATACCCACCACAACAGGGTTATTGAAAGATGACATTAGTTAACTTAACAAAAAGTGCTTTAAATGGTGCTGGTATACAGTAAATGCTTAATAGGTGTTAGTCCCTGGAAGCTCATAGCCTGGCAGGGAGGCCTGGGGGCAGGGCTAACACCTGGGGGCATCACAGCTGGCAGGACTGAATCCGGGATGCCCTGAAGCTGCTCCTGAAGCCCCTGGGAGCCCTCGAAGAGCAGCAGCAGTCACCGTAGTGCCAGCTCCAAGCCAGGCAGCATCCTGAGCACTTTATTTATTTATTTTTAATATTTAGTTTTTAGTTGGACACAATATCTTTTTTTTATTTTTTTATGTGGTGCTGAGGTTCGAACCCAGGGCCTTGCACATGCTAGGAAAGCGCTCTGCCGCTGAATCACAACCCCAGCCCCCCTGAGTATTTTAATATGGATTCATCCGATCCTCACGGACCCTATAAGGCGGTGTCATTCCTATCACCACTTTGTAGGTGAGGAAACGGAGGCACAGAAAGATTAATGAACTTGCCCAAGGGCCGGAAGCTAAGCCCTGACTGAAATGGGTCACGATCCAGAGGGTCTGACTCTGAGCCCCAGCTTTGATCCCTGTTCAGCTGTGCCTTCCACGTGCTGTCGTTTCCCCATCTTTGAAAGAGACCAACCATAACCCACCCAAAGTAATGAAAGGAACCAACTTTCCTCACCCTACATGCTGAGGAGTCTCAGCCAGGTGAGGTGCTCAGGCCTCGCCCACTCACAGCCACTCCACCAGCACCTGCTCTCCCCCTTTACCTTCAAGTTCCGTAATTACCTGAAACAGATAGAGCTTCTCTGCCAGACTTTTGGCCAAGTACACGTCGATCTGGAAACAAGGGGGAAGACTTAACAGGACACAGAACAGGTGCTGCCCACCCCAGGCATGTGCGTGCTCCATGAACTTCAGTCAGGGGATGGCTCAGCGAGGCAGTTTGGGGGAGGAGGAAAAAGTTAAGGTCATGATAAAAACACAGGAAACCAAACTGGTTATATCCAGGACTCACTCCTAACAGCCCCCAGAGGAGGGGGACAAAAGCTCACCTGGTCCCTACACTCAAGTTCACTCTAACCACAGTTCCTGGGGCTGCCTGGATCAGGATGCTTCCTAGAGCAAAGCTTTCTAAGAGATGGGCAGGGGAAGGGCTTAGACATGCCCCATTTCCTCTCTGTGCCTCCCCACTGCCTCTCCTGGATTGGCCTGTCACCCCGTTTTAAGGTAGTGTGCAAGGCTCTCCCTGACCCATCTGGCGTCTCTTTCTTCCTAACAGTAACCACCACTACACCATATGGCAGCAGTTTCCCACTCTGCTTCCCAGCTCTCACATGAACTGTGTTCTCCCCGACCCCTGGACCTTTGCACACACTCTTCTTTCCATCTAACACACTTCAGGCCTGCCTCCTGAGCCTCAACCATTCATTCACCGTGGAGGATCCAACAGAGTCACCACCTGTGCAGAAGCATACCAGGGCCTCTTGGTGCCAAGTGAGCTGCCTCTGTCCTCAAAGATATCACCAATCACCCTGCTCTAACTCTGGTTCCTGCAGTGTAGCTGCAGCTTAAATGCACACAAATAGTTCAAAAACTTAGCAGCAGCCCCCAAACAAGGAAGAACTACTCTCTTCATATCCAGGAGCCTTCTCCTGTCCCTGCCCTTCAGACTGGAAGCCAGGTTCCAGACATACACCGGGAGGTCAGGGGCAGATGCAGGTACTTTTTGCCTTCTGCTTTCAAAGGTCCACGGCCTGGGTGAAGCAATTCCAAAGGGTAAGTGCTCATAAACAAGTTTCTCTTCCTGTGCCAGTTCTGGAGCCTGCCTCCCAGGCTGCATCCTGAGACTCCTTCCTCGTCTGACTTGTCCACAGCCTCTAAGCTTCCAGGGACTGCGACTATTATGTCACAGCCCCTGGCACACAGTGGATCTAATGAACAATTGCTGAGTGACTGAATCTGGTAAGCCCAGGAAGGCAGGGCTGCCCTGTCCATTCATTCACTCAACAAATAGTCACTGGGTATCTATTAAGTGCCAGGTACTACTGTACTTGGCTTTGCAGACGAAGTGGTAAACAGGCAAAAAGCAAACGAACTTAAGTCCAGGGGTGGTCAGGCAAGGCCTCTGGTAAGGTGGTGCCAGATCAGGGTTACCAGAGTGGCTATGCTGATGTCTGGCTGCAGCAAGGATCAGGGGTCCCTAGACACCAACAGGTCCTAGATTGGCCTGAGGACATATGGAAGGAACTCTGCCCTACTAGCTGCAGCCCCAGCAGAGGATAAACAGCAGTAGTTACCTCTTGAACAACTGGGTCATCCTCTTCATTGGCCATACTAGGGGAGAGCCAGCTGTGCAGTCCTTGGACTCGATCTGCAAAGGAGCGCAAGAGACCAGGCCAGTCAGCCAGTCATTCAACCAACATTTCTGGAGCACCTCTTCCTTCCTCCACAGGCCCTGCACCCAGAGGGAGGAATCCACAACAAACACTGACCCTCCAACTGCGTTTACAAAAAAAGAAAAATAGAATCAAGCAATGAGTACGAGCAAACAGACCCCAATCAACACACGCTGGCTGCGCCTGAGAAAAGATCTGGTCGTGTGGGCTTCCTGACTACTTGCAACAAACCCAGCCAGCCCGGAAGATGGAGGCTGGCTGGCCCACTCCCTGCACATGCTGTTCACTCACACTCAGTGCAACAACCCTGGGAGGCGGCCAATCAAGAGACTGAACTCAGAGACATTTTGCATGTGTTTGCCTCAAGTCACAGTTAGATGATGGACTTCAAATCCAAGCCTTTGGCCTTCAGGTGACAGTTATGGGAAGGGGATTTCTGTGGAAGGCAAGGCCTCCCTGATGGGGCAGGAGCGTATGGGCTGGGCTTGAGGGACAGAAGGATCCCGACAAGCCATGACAGGAAAGGGCAAGAGGAGGAATTCCAGATGAGGGAAGCGCTAGGCCCAAGACCTGGAGAAAGGGAAGCTGCAGGCCAAAGCGGAGGGGAGGAGCGCGGGCCAGGCCACCCTTCCTGCCCACATGGCGGCGAGGAAGAAGCCGTTCCCAGACCTCAGCAGCTCTACTTGAACTATTTTATGTTTAAAGGGCCAAAACACCTTCACCCAGGACTCAATGTCACCTACGTCCCTTCCTTCTCCAGGCTCCATC
Organism: Marmota marmota marmota; assembly: GCF_001458135.2. Taxonomy (NCBI): domain Eukaryota; kingdom Metazoa; phylum Chordata; class Mammalia; order Rodentia; family Sciuridae; genus Marmota; species Marmota marmota. Next base: position 15,285,591 of record NW_026000185.1, on the reverse strand, counting down.
TGATCATCTTACTTATTACAACTCCACATCCAAACCCGAGACTGCTCAGGCGGACAGTGGCCTCATCTTTGCCATTTCTCTTCTCCTCCCCCACAGTGCACCCTGGAGTTCTATCTTCACAGGATGGCCAGAATCGGCCACTCCTCTGCCACTTCTCCAGTCTAAGCTGCTCCAGACAGGCCCCTGGCTGGGCTCCCATTTCCACCCTGTCCCAGTACAAGCTGCTTGACCCCAGGGCCAATCACACTTTAGTAAGCCATCTCAGGTCATGTCACTCCGAACAAAAGCAGTCAAGGGTGCCCCACCTCCCTCAGAGCCAGTCTGTTTTATTCCCTGGGCCTCACCAGGCCTCAGCCCCTTTACCTCTTAAGGCCTTACCTCCCACCAGCCTCCGGCCTCCTCTTCTCTCAACCCACCTCTGGCTTCGGTGACTGCTCTACCAGCTAACCCCTTCCCAGCTCCCTCCTTCACCTTGGTTTTTCTCCATTATCACCTCACCTTTAAGACCTCCTGCCTGCCCCACCCCCACAATTCCCCACTCTGCTCCACCTTTCTCCATAGCACTATCACCATGGGACAGCTCACACTCTGTATCTGTCCCACTACCACAGGCAAGCGGAGACTTAGTCTATTTTGTCCCTTGCTATATCCCCAGTGCCTGGCACACAGCAGGCATGCAATTCCTATTTGTTATCTGAAAAAATGGACCACATGGAAGCCATGTCACAGGGAGCTACAAAAGGGCTTTGAGCAAAGAAGTATCTGAAGCAAGAAAGTCAGACTGAAGGGAACCAGGTCATCATCAGTTAGAAGATGGAGGGCTGGGGGGAAACAAGAGCATAAAACTGACAGCTTGAGGCACCTGCTACAGCACAGGCATGGAGGGGAGCCCCCACCCCACCCCCGCCCCAGTGGCACTGGCACAGACATACCTGTGTTCTACACCCACCTTCTCTGTGGCTCATTGTGGACAACTCAGATTGGGGACTTCCATGTGGGCAAGGCAACAGATCACATGCACTAAGGGTGCAGCTTGGGAGGTTTCCAAAGTGGCAATCATTCTTTCACAGCTATTATTTTGCCCTAGGGGCTTCCTCCAGTCCTGAGATCCACCCAGAAGGATGAGGTGCCCTCTCAGCTGGAGAGCTGGCACTCCTCGATCTGGATGATTGGTTCCTGCAAAGGCTGTCACCTCCCTTCAGCCTCCCAGACAACATGATCCAACTCAGTGGCATTCAAAGTTTTCAGCCCAAGACCCACAGTAAGAAATCTGATTCATACCAATGACCCAGAACACAATTACATAACTGAAGCAAGTTTCACATAATATAATTGTCCCTACTATGTGATGCAATAATGTTTTCTACTCTTGTTTATTCAAAATAAAAATGCTATGCGCTGGGGCTGTAGCTCAGTGGTAGAGTGCCTGTCTAGCACATGTGAGGCATTGGGTGAAGCCCCAGCTTGCTCATTTTATTAGCTACAACCACCACTACAATCACAAAAAAAAAAAAAAAAAGTAAAGGTACTGTGTTGATCTACAATGAAAAAAAAATCTTGATTAAAAAATAATTAAAAAATAAAATGCAAGCAACAATCTACCTAAGGTCATTTTACATCTCACTAATAAATCTTGACCTATAATTAAACTGACTTTGGAGGGGGGTACTCTACCACTGAGCTTTTTAAAATTTTATTTAAATTTTTTAAATTTTAAATTTGTATTTGTTTTCACTTTTTTTTGTTTTGTTTTTTTTTAGTTATATACGGACACAATACCTTTATGTATTTTTATGTGATGCTGAGGATTGAACCCAGTGCCTCACACATGCTAGGCAGGTGCTCTACCACTGAGCTACAACTCTAGCCCCTTGTTTTTATTTTTAAACAGGGTCTCACAAAGTTGCCCAAGCCTGCCTCAAACTTAAGATCCTCCTGCCTCAGCCTCCCTAGTACCTGGGATAATAACTGTGTGTCACCTCACCTGGCTCTGACCTGCAATTTCAAAAGATAGACCTAACAAGTTTCCCTATGGCCTTCCTCTCTTACCTCTAGTTTTCCCAGCAACTGCTAATCCTGGAAATAAGTAAATCACATCATTCCCCTGCTCAAAACCCTTCAACTTTCACATAAAATAAAATTCAAAATCCTTTCCTTGGCCCCGTAAAGCCCTACATTATCTTGTTTCTGTCTCCCTCTAACCACCTGCACCTGGCCTAGGGGCTACTTGCTGGGTCTCCAACAGGTGAAGCCCCAGCTTGCTCATTTTATTAGTTACAACCACCACTACAATCAGCCTCCTCCTCCTCCTCCAGAGCTGGAGATGCTCTAACCAGCCTATCTTTAAAATGCCTCCCCCAATCCCTTTCCAGGTAAGACAACCCTATGATTTATTTTCTGAGTGGCTCTTTAACCTGGAACTTTTTGCTTAGATGTTGACTGTCTTCTCAGGATATAAATTCCATAAAGGTCTCTCAATACTTCAGTTTCCTCAACCATAAAATGGAGATAATAATTATACTGACTTCATCAAGTTGTTATGGGGATGGTGGCTTTTTTTTTTTTTAAAGATAAATAAAATAAAGACATGTTGTTTATCTATTTTTCCATGTGGTGGTAAGGCTCGAACCTAGTGTCTTATCCATGCTAGGCAAGTGCTCTGCCACTGAGCTACAGCCCCAGCCCGGAATGAGTACTTTTTTCTTTATTTTTTTAATTCACTACTGTTCTCCTGATACCTAAAACAGTGCCTAGCACCAAGTAGACACATAATTTAGTACCCCCCCCCAAAAAAAAAATTACATTTAACCTTCTCATCAGCCTTGTAAATCAAAATGTTATCATCCCCAATTCAGAAGAGAGAGAACGAGGGTCAGAGAGTAAGTAATCTGTCCAAGGTCACAGTGCCAGAAAGCAGTGTGATCAAGGCAGAAACTCGGGTCTGATGGCAAAGATCCTCATTCATAACTACTGTGCTGCTCACATCTATGATAAAAGGCAGTATGGTATAGTGGGTAAGAGGTTGGACTCCGGAGTGGAACTGTGGAGGTTCAAATCCCACCTCTGCGCCCCACCGTCGGTGGCCTACCGTGAATTGCCTCACCCTAGGTATCCTTTCCTATTTTCACCCCTAAAGCCAAAACAAGGAAAGTACCAATCGCCACTGGACTCTGCGGCCACGATTAAATAGTGTAAATGTAACCTATGGGAAGGTTTGTTATTACGTGGCAACACGTTTTCTTCCAATATAAGGAGGTAGGAGCCTTAGCCACAAATGAAACCCTGCAAGCAGGAGCGACACCCTTCTTACCCCATTTAGCCTTCACCGCAAACTACGAGGCAGGAATTACTATTATCCCCATTTCACAGATGAGGAAACCGGGGAGACTGCTTAGATCCCTTCTTTGCGCCCTCAAGCCCATCGATTCTATTGCGAACATACCAAAGCGACCTGAGTTACTGACAGCCCACCGACTGAACTGTCAGCCCGAGTCCGCAGCCCCGCGCTGCTCTCGGGAAACACCAAACGGGAGCCGGAGCCTGCACAAATGAATGAGGCACTCCGGGCCCGGCCCGGCCCGGCGGGGGCTGGTGGGGTTCGGATGCGAGGGGCCGGGGCACCCTCCCCCTGCCCATCAGAGCGGCGCCGGCCCGGGACACAGCGTCCACGGTTTCGCCCAGCTCGCGGGTGGTCAGGCCCCTTCCTCACGACCACCACGCCGCCACCGCCGCCACGGGCAGCCACGCCGGGACGCGGCTGCCCTCGGACAGGTGCTCATCCCGCAGGAGGCCCGGGCGGGGCAGAGCGGCCGGACCCTGAGTCACGGCCGCCAGCCTGGGCCGCCGCCTCCCAGGCCCCGAGGCCGGGCGAGAGGTCGGGGTCCGCGGGCGGCCGGGGTCCACCCGGCGT